>NW_020440372.1:221692-256057 GCF_000699045.2 Agrilus planipennis | reverse complement strand
CCTTCTTTCCCTTTCTGCGCCTTCGACTAGTCATTTCAGATCTTTGCCTTTTTTTCTGCAGTTATGGCCTGCAACTTCTCTACGCATGTCTCCATTCTCTCTTCTTTTTTCTTGTTAATTTCCTCTTCTAGCTCTCTTATTTTTTCTTTTGTCTCTTTTTCTTGTTCTTCAAGCGATTTTTTCATCAGTTCTATTTTCTGTTCGTTTGTTCTTATCCTTTTCTCTTTATCTTCATTTTCTCTTTTCAGGGCATTTATGTCCTTTTAGTTAAGTTTTTTAGTTAAACTTTTTTGCTAAGAGATTATCTCCCGCTATGCCCGGGTCGACCACTCGGAGGCTACACAAGCAAATTAATGCTACAAACTTAAAAATTACTCACTTATAAAGGAACCCTTAAAAACCAGAAGTTCTTTAATCTATTTACTGATTATAATATCCTCTTTTCGCCACTCAAAAATCAAAGCCCAAATCGCTTAAAACTCAACTTAAAACTATACAAACGCGCAGAGCTCGATACAACACGTCCGCACTTCAACACTCGCTCTCACCTTCATTATAGTGGTTAATGATCGGTTATTATATTGAACTTGCGACTGTATAAATAAGGTCTAAATGTTTTGGAAGCCCATATTATAGCTATACACTCTTTTTTGATTGTAGAATAATTAATTTCATGATTATTAAGCGTTCTACTCGCGTACATAATTGGTTTGTCGGGGCCAATGGGTCCTTGTGACAAAACGGTGCCTATACCTACATTTGATGCATCCGTCGTAATATTAAATGGTTTTCATAAGTCGGGATACGCTAAAATTGGTGGATTTGTTATTAATCGCTTTATAGAATTAAATGCGTTAACGAACTCTGGTGTGTGCTCAATTTTGTTATTTTTCTTAAGGCAATTTGTTAATGGTTTAGTAATTGTAGCATAACCTTTAATAAATTTTCGATAGTAACCGGAAAGTCCTAAATATACTTTATTTGTTTCTGCGAATTTGGTAATGAAACATGCTTTATTTCCTCTATTAATTTGGAATTTGGCTTTAACGATTAACTGAAGTAATATGACCTAAATACTCAATTTTTTTCATACAGAGCTCGGATTTCTCTGACTATTTTAAATTTATGCTCTTCTAATCTTTCAAATACTAATTTCGGAGGTGTTCTTCCAAACTTTTGCCTAAAATGACGATATCGTCCAAGTATACTAAACAGACTTTCTTTATTAATCATTTTAAAACATTATTCATAACACGCACGAAACATGCGGGTGCATTTCTTAATCCAAAAGGCATTCGCAAAAAGTGCCAATGACCTTGGTCGGTTGAAAACGCTGTTTTATACTGATCTTTTGGTTTAATCTCTATCCGATGATATCCACCTTTAAGATCAATTTTAGAAAAGTAGTTGGAATCACAAATCTAAAATAGAAACTATGCTGGGGATAGGATATTTATCCTCAATCGTTTTACTGTTTAATATTCTGAAATCTACAACTAAATGCCATGATTTATTGCCACTTTTGTCTGCTTTCTTTGGAACTAAAAATATTTATGAACTGTATGGTGAACTGCTCTCTGTTATTATGGTTTGCGCTTAAGTTCTTCCTTCTGTTCTTCAATCTCTAATTTTTGAATATGGGGGAGTGTGTACGGTTTTGATAAAATTGGGGTGTCATCGTTTAAAGGCATTGAATGCTTACTCGAACTGGTGAATGTCAATACATCGCCTTCCTTATAAAATATGTGTCTAAACTGGTTACATAATTTTTCAATGTTATACTTGTATTTGCCCTGATGATGGTCTAAATTAACCGCTGATGATCCGGTGTTATTATGATTACTACTTGTGTCGCGTTGTACTTTACATAAGTCAATTTCGTTAGGGTTGAACGTCCGTGCTTTAATTCGGTAATTTTTAAAAAAATAATTGGAATGGTCTGTGTTCTGTCGAAACTGCCAGACGCGGATCGCAATTTTGACCTTGTTGGGTCTCACCAGCGCATCCCAGGCAGTTTCGACAGAACATAGACCACTTTTACCTGCTATCTCAACAGCACGTTTTATAAGGTAAATTGGTCTGTGTTCTGTCGAAACTGTCTGCGACGCGCTGATGAGATCCAACAAGATCGAAATTGCGATCCGCGTCTGGCAGTTTCGACAGAACACAGACCATTTCGAATTATTTTATTCGATTATGGTAACGTGCCTATCACGTAGTGATGAGCTACGCCGGGATTTGCTTTCAGCAAGTAGATATCCATGTATTTAAATGGACCTTGTTGAGAATACCTAATCCTAAAATGTAGCACTGTACTACAGATGGAGTTTACCGCGCCATTTGTGGTATTTTATCGGTAATTGTTATCTAAATTAAAATTATTGCCTACAAAAGGTACTTCGCAATGGTAATTATTTGCGATGGTTACTGTCTCTGGTATCAATAGGTGTCCTATCTTTTGTATTGGTACTAAAACTGTTCCTGTCTTGATAGGTATCGAAAATGTTCCTTCCTAATTTTATTTTGGATCGGTTGATTCTAACATCTATATAATGGGTATATTTCGTCGTTTAAAGCAATTTTGCCTGTCTGATAATTAATAGATGATGCCATTTGTTCTAGGCACTGTGAACCTAATAATGCGTCGAATAGTGCGTGGAAATCTACAATGAAGAATTTTAAGAATTGATTTTCCTGAATTATGTCTATATTGACTGGCTGGTTATGAATTGTTTCCAAAGTTATGGTTTTATGAACAAAGTTTTCGTTTTGCCTGAATTCTAGAAAATAATCATTACGGGTTTCGTATTAATTAACTAATATGTTGCGCTTGTGTCAATTAATATTTTCAAAGGTGGACTATCTATTATTCATTACCCTGTATTAGGTAATGAACTGCTGTTACTTCTTAATTTTGTTCCGAGGCATGTTGCCGAAAATTTTCTATGTTCTTCATAGATTGATCGTGAGATGAAAAATCTACATCTTCGCAAGACAACTCAAAATTTTGGTAATCTCCTCATTCATTCTCTTGTGCTAAATCGCTGTCACTATTTAAAACATTCTCATCAGTTGAAACACTACATTCGTCTATCGCTATTGTAATCCTATTGTACGAAGTTATTACTACTAACCTGCGCTATCTTTGTAAAATTACATTCGGATTTCGCCACTTTCTGAATGCTGATGTTTGATAATTGTTAGTATTTCTGACCTGCGAATTAGAATTGTTCTGATAATTAGGAGCTCTATTTTGTGATGTATTATTGTTAATGCTATTTAATTTTACTTTCGCTGAGCTTTCAATTCTTCTTATTCAATATTTGCATTATTAACGCCAATTGATGGTTTTGCATAAAAATTTGACTGTTGTCTGTCATATCGAATAAATGGATTTGTTTTGTTCGGTAAATTGGGCGATCTTGGTAAATTTGGCAATCTACTAGGGTTATTATTTGGTTTAGGTTGTGTAAGTTTACTTAATGAAGGATTGTTAGGTAATGTAATTTAAAACAGTTGCTGTAGTTTGTGTCAATGTTTCGTGGTCTTCCAATGTGATTTGTAACTTAGAGGACAATTGTTGTACAATACGACTAATGCTGTTTACTCACTAATTATGTACTTTATGAATTTCATTTTACTGATCTGGTAATAACTCATCCTGTGTTATCTTAACATCTACTTTAGTTTGTGAATTCTTAACTCTCTGTATAAATACACTTAAAGACTTGTGTAGTTTAATTCTTAAAATTTTAAATAGGTGTGCCAAAATTTTCTTATCTGTAAAATCTCCAAATCTATTCTTTAACGTGGACTTAAGAATTGGCCAACTAACTAGGTCGGAACTGTAAGCTACAAAATCTCTATTAAAGTCTGGTCGTTGGTGCTATATTTGTCGTAATAGCTATTAATTTTTGTTATAAACCATTAAACTTGGGTAAAAATTCTCCATAGTTTTTCGCTGCGTTAATTAACTGTTCGGTAACGGTTTACTGCTGGATTACTAATATTATTACACCTATTTTCGGGGATAAAATCGTCTAATCTAATCGAGTTTAATGACCTATTTAGAGTTTCCAAATCTATGATCTCTACTCTATTTACTGGATTCGTCATGAAATTTTAATCTTTAGTTTACTGAGCATAATTAGTTCAGAGTTTATTATTCGAAGGAAAAAATAAATACTTACATATTCTTATCCAGCTCATGTAGATTAAGCTACTACTCCACACTGGCTAGAATAAAACTTGCACTTATTTACACTTGCAAAAATACGATTTTCTTGACCTACCTTTGATTTGTGATTTGTGCTGGAGATGATTTTTCTTGTGAAGGTGCTGTGGTACCTGACGTCTCCTTTTTCCAGGATTGTCACTCCAGACTTTTTGGTGATTTGCTGCGGTAGTTGACTTCTCTTCTTTTCCAGGATTATCCCTGCAGACTTTTTGGACTTTCGCTGCAGTCGATTTTTGACTGCTGCCGTATTCGTTTACTACAGACTTTAATGTCTAGGGTGATGGACTTGAGCCTTGTGGGGTGTCCTGCGAGCCTTTGTGGATGTCGGATTCGGATTTCAGCGAACTTTTACAGTATTTCGGCACGAAATCTGGATCCCAATTTTGCACTTTTAACTGATAATTTTCCAAAAGTCACTTGTTTTCCGCACTTTTCCTTCACACATCCTTCTGACTGCGCCTGTTAAACGTTCCGTGTACGATTTCCAGTTTTAAAAAAGAGCTAAATTCAAAACTAGCTTTTTCTTGAAAAAAAAAATACACATTCAATTATAGCAGTAACAACACATGATGTGCGGAAATTACATAATATTAATTGGAACGTTTGAATTATTAAAACACCAGTATGCCATGCGCGTCAACTGTAATAATAATTAAACAATAAAATCGAAACAATGTATTTATACATACTAAAAAACACTACGTTAAGCATATCGGTGCGTGGGCTAATTCGCTGACCACAGTCTGTTCACATGCATAACTGTTGGTGTAAGATTTCAAAACGGCAATTTTTCATCTACCTACTACCTAACAATAACTTAACAACCGAATTGGTATAGCTGTAATAACTCCAGTCTGTCATTTTTTCTAAAATTATAAGTATATTTTTAAATAGCAACTACAAAAACTATACCATAATGGGAATTTGCGGTGCACACCTTGCACGCTTGTTTACAGCGGGTCTGGACGTTACGTTCATGAGGGTGGTATTTAATATTTAATAAAAAGCGAGCTAGAACGAAAACATTTTACTATTATTGGTTGTAATACGTTTACGAATTTAATTCCTGGAATTTTATTTTAAATCATGTTTACAAGAAAGTGTAACGTTAGGAAGCATTTTGAGGGTGGCTGAAAAAACACGAAGTGCATTTTGTGTGAAGCCGAAATTTTACGCGCAGATGAAAAAAGAAAAGCTATAATCGCATCGTCCATGAAAAAACATCCGTTATTTAAATATAAGGTGCAGTATAACGAAGTTTTTTTGCACATCTAATGTTTTTAATACCAAGGATTCTGAATTTGAGCCCCGTCAGATGCAAATAAGTAATGCCTCAAATCAAATACCTTTAAAGAGGTGAAACAAAAGACCGTGGGATGTTAGTGATTCGCGGAAGAAGAGATACCACTATTTAATAGCCAAAATGATCGCTTTCGATAACGAACCCTTTACTTTTGTAAAAAGTTATGTACGGTTTTGCCGTTTAATTAATAATATTTTGCCACAATCGCGACTCAAAGCAGAAACTATTTCAGGGATAATATCATTCCTGATACTTATTATAAGAGTTAATTAGATACTTATATAATAGTTGATCACACTATGTGTAGTTTTGTCCTATAAATTTATAAGTGGCAAAAGCTATTTTAAGTTGATAAAATAGTAGATAAATTTTATTGCAATTAAAACAAAGTCGACACAGATGAGTTCAGGAACTAAAATGTTATGTATGTAGGCAGTACTAATTTTTTTATTTTTTTTCTCTATGCTAATTGTTTTTTTGGACTAATGACGCTTTGATGATGGAAAAATTTTATTGTCATGTTTATATTATTTTTATAGAGATAGTCCTAAAAATGATAAATGGGGTGATACGGAGTCATTTGAGAGAAATAAACTTCATAGGAGTAAGGAAAGTAACAACTCGAATAATAATTGGAATAATCAGGATAAGGGCCACAGGTATTATTTTTCTTTTTCTTTAAAATATAACTATGTATTTTATATGTCAGCCGATTTTTCTAAGCAATTGCTGGTTTGGCTATTTTTAATATTAAAACTCCAACTATTATTATTTCTTAATTTGGTCACCTTCAGACGGTCAAAATAATTACTCAAATTTTGAACGTCTGTCCTGTCCTGTTGTTTAAACTTATATTATTTACAAATTTACACTTGAAATTTAAATGTAGTCTCAAATGCGAACACCTACCATGCTTTAATCGAATATATATGTGTATAAAACATCGTGTTCGTACGCGAGTTACCTATCGTCAATACAATTTTCAATTTTATTTCGAAATTCAGATCATTGCGTCCGACAAATATTTCTGTGAAAAGACATTTTTTATTTCGTAATTACTCCTTACAGAAAGGATTGGAATAATGAAGTACACAGGTAATTCTCGTAGTTTTGATTTGTTTTTGTCAGATTTTAAAAAAGTAGTTTTTACTGATTTGAGTTATATTAGAGATAAATGGAAGAAAAAGGAAAAAGAAACTAAATCTGGCAAGTCTAAGGGAATTAGGTAAGTTTTTTTATAATGAACAGGCTACATGAGCTTCTCTAAAGTTTTTATGTTTATAGAATAGTTCTGCTTTCTTTTTTATTTTTTATTTTGGCCATTGCAAAATTTTGTTTTGGTCTACTTTTACTTCTTGCAGAGTTGGTTTGTTTTCCATTTTATTTTTATTTTGTTAAATATTTGTATTAGAATATATTTTTGTGAAATTCTGGAGTTTTAAATAAAATATAAAAATTCCTTTTTATGTTACAAATTAAAAAATATATAATTGACATTATTTTATTGTATTGTATCTAATTGGTTTTTTATTTGCCTAATGGTTTAGTGGCAGCGATAAAAGCTTCTCCGATACATCTGAGAAGAACTGGCGCAGCAGGCCACAAGTAAATTTCAGAAATAAGGGAAAAAGTAACAGCGATAATAAAAAAGGATCTAATAAAGAGGCAACTTTAAATTCCCAAATTAAACAATTACCGCGGGAAGAAAAAACTGTCAAGCCTTTAGATTTAGCACCTGCTAATGCTTCTTTCAAGTTTTTAAATCTACAAGATACAACCGAAGTTATTTCCATATGTTGGTTTTATAATCCTACCAATTTTTTTTGCCAACTTCAAAATTGTAAGGTAACTAACCAAGAGAACTTTTCGAAGAATTTTTGTAAGGTTTTGAATACATTAAAGTGAATTAATTTTTACGACTATAGATAACCTTAAACTAATGAGGAAAAATTGTTACTGTCACGCTCTCGTTGGGAATCAAATCCGGGTTCCTGGCTTTACGCACCATTACTCTACCAATAAACTACGAGAGGTGACAGTAGCAACAACGACGATCTTGCCTAACTACGAAGGTCACAAAATCGTCGAACCAATGTATTAACAATGAGAAGTTTTAGAAGAATTTTTGTAGGGTTTTCAAGCATTAAAGTGAATTAATTAACTAACAAACTAACTAAAATAAATTGTTTCTTTTTAATAATCTGTTAATTATTATGCAAACAAAATTAAAATCGTAATTTCTTTAATAGTTTCACAAATTCTTTTCATCAGTGCTCTAATAAAACCTACAAAGTTGATTTTACATGTACTCTATTTTACTACTGGCATATATTTTTTTGGTAAGCATTACTGTTTAGCAGTGAATACATAAAATTAAATTAAAATTGACTCCCATCAATTAAAATCAAAATCAATCCACATAATACTTCTAAGGCAAAGTCAAGCCACTTAGTTTCTCCTTCTAAGATGCTTTACTCAATTTTGCTATTTTATGGTTTTATTCATAATGCATTTATTTTTAACTTAAAGGAGGAATTTAAGAAAATGATGGAAGATATTCAAGAGAGCTATCAAAATCGCTATCCGAGTTCAATAGATTTATCCATTAGTTCACCAGTTATAGCATTGTTCCCTGAAGACGGAGTCGTATATAGGGCACAAATTATTGAAAGTATTGGTTCGCAATGGAAAGTGCAATATGTGGATTTTGGTAATGTGGCGATAACTGAAAAAATTTGGCCTATAGAAAGAAAATTCATGGAAATGCCTGCACAAGCTATTTGTTGCGGATTAGCTCTGTTACCCGTAGAAAAAACGTGGCCGGAACCCGATGCATTCTCTTCATACTTCAATAAAGAACATTATTCGTGTAATTTTACTGGGTTTAACCAAGGAAAGTAAGTCGGAACAAAGCAAAATAATATGCGGTTAGTTACAGTTTTTTTTTATTACTGAAAATAGGTACGTTGTTGAACTTTATGATAATTGCGAAAACATCTCAGAACTACTTATCTCGGCTTCTTTAGCGAAGTCTCCAGAAAAGGACGTAGAAGTTTTTAAAGTGAAATATTCTACCGACACAGATCTTTGTCTACTTTTTAATCAACAAATAAGAGTCACATTATCAGCTGTAAACACCGTACAAGATTTTTTTATCATTCTTCCCAATGGTCAAGAAGTCAATTGTTGTCTTTGTAACAGTTTTACTGCGGAAAAAACTTGGAATGATACATTAAAACAGGTGGTTGGCTATACAGTAATTGTTCACGTCACAAGTACATCAGATGACAAGTAAGATTCCATTTTTGTATAATAAGTCGATCGTTTGTGTTATTGAAAAAAAAAGCGAGTGTTGCAGTATTTGCCAATGATGTGAAACATTAACCTCGGTGACTAGTACAATTCTCGTGAATATATTAATCAGGAATGACTTGAAGTGATTTGAATATTTAATAGGCACCTAGTACCATTTTATTTTTATGAAATTTTTAGTTAAATATAACACAAAACGACTCAATTTTTCAATAAAACGTGCATCATGAAGTGATAAAAATTTTATTCTCCATCGTATGACTTAGAGTTTGTGGGATAGTCTTGCATTTCGGGACCTGTATAAAAATAAATTATTTTCGAATTATTTTAGTAATAGTGGTAATAAGCTACAATGTTAAATTTTAAAAAAATTAAATGGTAACAAACATTTTTTTAGCAAACTCGAAGTAGTCATTTATGATACAACTGGAAACAAACTGAAGCTTGTCGAACCGGATGAAGGAACTTTAGAATGGATATCGTTTTTATGTCCTATGCCCGTTTTTAATTCCACTATTGCCTGTTGGGTGTCCCATTTTACCGAAAGTAGTATATTTATTCAACCATCCGATTTTGGCGATACGATAACACAGCTATTAGATTCGATGTTCCATAGTTATGATAACACCGTTCCCGATGAATCATTGCAAATTCAGGAAGGTTTTATATTAGCTGTTCACTCAGACGATGGTAACTGGTACCGTGGTCAAGTAACAGCAATAGAAGACGATAAGATAACCGTCATATATGTTGATTACGGTAATTCTGAATCTGTAAGCCAATCTGAAGTCAGAGAATTGGCATTCGAACATTCGGAATTGCACATGTTAGCTTTAAAAGTATGACTAATCCACTAATGAAAAGGTTAATATAGTAATAAAATTTAAAATTAATTTATTTTGCAGATTTGTTTGACTGAACCATTACAGAAATTACCTGAAAATGAAGTGTATGCTAAGGTTTGGTATGGAGATTGCGGATGGGAGGGAAAGATTATCTCTTCTTTATCATCAGATGAGCAGGAAGAGCACCAATATGAAGGAGTACCTGTTTTATTGAGTCACTCTGATTCCCCAGGAGAATTTTATTTGCAGCTGTTGACTGCTCTTGATCAAATCGAAAGCTTACAAAATATTCTTCAAGAACAGATATCACTTCTGCAAGATTTAGAAAACCCAACTGCAGGAATTCTATGTGCAGCCCAATATTCTGTCGATGGAATCTGGTACCGATGCCAGATTTTAGACGCTGATGCTGACATTACTTCGGTACGATTTATAGATTATGGTAACACCGATGTTCTTGATAATAAAACTACAAAACTAAAAATGTTACCACCGGATCTTCTCACTTTAGAACAGTATGCACAAAGATGTAGTCTGTGCATACAACCCATTGAGGATGAAGAATGGACGCAAGCTTCTCTCAACCGCTTCGACCAGCTTGTTAAAACCGAAAATCTCATGATGAAAATTATCCATCAGAACGAGAAGTCAACGTACGTGGAACTTTATTCAGGCGGAGAAAAAGTTTCCGAAAAATTATTAATGGAAGGATTGGTCAGAGAGTTGGTTTTAGAAACAGATAGTAGTTCTACTGGTTACGTAAGTCATCTCAATTCTCCATCAGAGTTTTGGATTCAATTGGAAAATTCGGTTGGTGATTTAGAGTGGATTGCAGAGCAATTATCAACGGCCGAGAATTTTGCTGAACTCGAAGATATCGCTCCCGGATCGCTTTGTGCAGCTTTGTTTCCTGAGGACGAAATGTGGTACAGAGCTCGAATATTATCGAACACTGTCGCAGGACTGGAAGTGATATTCATCGATTATGGCAATTCATGCACTTGCAGTGGTTTACGTCAACTACCGGAAGATCTCATTTTATTGCCTCCGTTGGCTATAAAGTGTAGTTTAAACAAACCTGTTGGAACACTACAATGGTCTCCGCAAGCCACAGAAAAATTTAGGGAACTGTCGGCAGACGGTGCTACTATTTTTAACGTTCACAAAATCACCGCCGATGAAACTTCAATAGTAGATTTATTCCTTGATAATCAGAGTATTACTGAAAAACTATTACCAGAAACAGCGGAAGGCTTCATATCTCACTTTGAATCCGTCGAAGAATTTTGGATTCAGAAAGCAGAAGATGTTCCCAAACTAGACTATATTATTGAAACCATGGCAAATGCTTTGAATTGGGAAGTTTTTAACAAAAAGACCGAAGAAAATACAGAATTGGTAGCAGCTCAATTTCCCGAAGATCAAGTCTGGTACCGAGCAGAAATATTGGAAATTAAGCAATTTGAAAACGAAGTAGTGTATGTAGTGCGATTCATTGATTATGGAAACATTTGTGAGACTGCACATATTAGGCAACTTGATGAAAGAATTTCTGAAACTGCACCGCTGGCAATAAAATGCAGACTGGAACTTCTTCCTGGTCATAGGTGGAGTGACGAATCGTCTGAAAAACTTTCAATTCTTGTAAACGGAGGTACAAACAAGTATTAATTGTTATAGTACTTAATTATAATAATTTTTTTTACAGGCAAGACAACGTTCCAAATAGAATTTGTAACTAATGGTATGGTAAGGTTGTATTTGGATGGTAAAGACATTAGAACCGAATTAAACTGTGCTCCTTTGGGATCACTTATAAGCAGCCCGAAAAGACTTGTAGTAGGAGAGTGTTTGGCAAAAGACATTATTAACGACATTTGTTCGGAAGTTATGAAAATTCTTGATCATCCTCAAGAAACGATACTCGAAATGAGTACAATCAATGATCATCTACAATCTGAAACTAGTGATTTACCGAAAAATGAAAATATCAGTGAAATACAAATACCCAATGAAAAAGTACAGTTTGATGAATCTCATATTTTAGAGGATAGAGAAACGAATAACATGATCACGGAAAATAATATTTTACACAATAATGAGACTGCTGAAGTTGTTTCCAGTATATTAAATAATATAATTGACGAAGATGTTCTAAATAAAAAAATGTTAATAAGTGAAAATACAATGAATCATATAAGTCTGAAAACAGAAAATGAAATAAGTAAAACTTTTACTGAAAAGGATATATTGTACATGGAAAATGAAACCAACAAAGAAACAAGCAAAGAGAAAATAGAAGAATATCTTCAGAGTATCCCTTCTTCACCTACAGATAATGAAATTAAAAAAGTAGAACAAGAAGTATTAATTCTTTTAAATGGAAGAAATGAAAACAACACATATCAAAAAGAAAATAATGCGATAGAACATACAACTAAAATACAAAGTACCACAGAAATAAAGTCAGACCAATTAGAAAGGACAGATGTGATTGGTGTACCACCCGACAATAATATCGATAAAAAAAGTGTATTATCAGAAGAAAGTAATGACAGTGATAGATTGGATAAAAATAGTCATTCCAAAAGTGAAGTAACTGCAGAAAAAGAAATCATAGATACTATTCATGAAGTAAATGTAAATTTAGAAAAAAAATAATAATTTTAAGAATATGTTAAAAACGGTGACACGATTGTTTTCACCAAAATATTTATTTTGCAGAAAAGGCTTTAAATATTATATGTATATACTTTAACAAGGATTATTATTGATTTTATGAAAACAATTTATCAGCGGAGGAAAATTTCTTATCAACATTCTTGACTATTGAAGATTTAAGATTTATTTTTGCCATTTTTTTAATTTCAAACGTTATAATTGCGTTTTCAACAAAAAAATGCGTTGTTGCTTTTAATTAATTGATCTAGGATTAAGTTTACTTTCTGAATACGAATTTTTTATTCTTAGAGTGTATATTTCTTAAAAAGTTAACCTTGTTGTTATTGTAACTGATATTGGTACATTTACAGTTTTTTAAATAAAATAAAGCTTTATTAAAATTTAGTTGTTTAATACACATAACTACATCATGATAATAATCTTAATTACGAACAAGTAGGAGGGACAATAAACCTTAAAACTTAAAAGGTGTAAAGTATACGTAATTACTTAAAACTATTACAATATTCACATGCTACAGGAAATATTGATCACAAGTATTACACCTCCAGTTATACTTGCCTTGGATGAATATAAACAGCATTAAGGATTATAAAAAATACTCGTGCATATATATGCATCTAATAAGTGGAAATTGATTAATAAACAACTATTACCAACATAAAATTATGTTGAAAGTGATACTTCCTTTATTGCTTTTAAACTTAAGTAAGAGAGAATGAAACATTACAGTATATTAAAAATTATCTGGTAATAAAATGCATTATTTACTATTTCTAACTACAAATAACATTGAATTTTGAATACTTAAGGGTTACACTTTTAATTAAATTTGCAAATAGATTTTTAAAAATTGGAAGTATGAAATTTTATCTTTTAAGTGGAGAAGGTGGGGAAGTAATTCTAAAACAATACAGCAAGTGATTTAAAATAAACATTGTAATACTCACATACTTTAAATGTGCAATGTGTTTTTCTCCTTGCTTCTCCAAAAATTTGTTGATATCGATATCTTTTAACAACTTCAATGTAAAAAAGAAAAATGAATTATGTACAGTAACATAATGTAATAAGCAAGACAGCTTACTTTGGATGGCTGTAAAAACCGCTCAGGTACTCTTGTTAAGTAATTAATGGAATGTGGTGGTCCAAATCCAAGTTCTAACAGAACGGTCTCTGGATCTGGTTTTCTGAGTTCTAAAACTGATTCAACACTTGAACACACACTGCTACCGTCATCTGATTGTAGAGATGCATCTCTGGTGAGCACAGCTCGAGCAGTTTTATGATAAACATTAGGCTTGTCCATTAGTAGCTGAATTGAAAATTTCTGAACAAATAGGTACAGATTGATTATTCCAATTTCAACAGTCCCATCATATTATTTTTATGTTACAAATAATGTTTTCTAGAAGAATTATATTAAAATTATATTCACTATCATTATTATGCATTATCATTTATATTCTTCAACTACAGTCATAATTATGTCACAATCGTCATAATTACTAATTATTCTAGATTCTACGATTATTGCCATTTATTATACTAGTCCCAAATTACAGACTAAACCATAGATAATAGGACTAAACCCATAGATGAATATTAATGGACGTGCCTTAGCCGTATATAGTTGAAATAATTTCTGGGTTCGAAAAGTGAGGGAGATGGCGTGTGGTTCGGACTAGTGCTATCTCTTTCATGACACGCTTACGCACTATCGTGAAAGAGATGGATATTGTCCGAAACTTCGTTCCATCTCTTTTTTTGATTTACCACAATTTTGACCGCTAAGGCATGTCCATTAGTAAACGTCGATGGTCGCGAGTTCAGGAAGCATACAAGAGTAGTCACTATGAACTTTACCGAATATGCCCGAAAGCCCGAGTTGCAAAGTCTGTTTTACCATAGTCTATGACTAAACCTAACTAAACCACAAATCAAAGACAATACCAAATCATGTGAAATCGTTGGATTCGTCGGATATAATCGTGAGATTTTGGAAATGGGTCATATTTTTGATGTTATTGTACAGGGGTGTTTCTGAAATCTTAAATAGCAAGCTTGCAAACTGTAAAACAAGAAAATTAAATATATGGTAGTTCAAAAGTCCA
Source organism: Agrilus planipennis (assembly GCF_000699045.2). Classification (NCBI taxonomy): domain Eukaryota; kingdom Metazoa; phylum Arthropoda; class Insecta; order Coleoptera; family Buprestidae; genus Agrilus; species Agrilus planipennis. Next base: position 241,564 of record NW_020440372.1, on the reverse strand, counting down.
CCGCTTTGGAGAACGTAGTTGAAAGTACAGATAAATTCAAGTCTGACCCTTCTTTCTAAATAAACATTTTACAATTATGTAACCTATGCGAATTTCAAAGTCACTTGCCATAGATAACAGTTACTACTCAGTCGTTTCCAACTCCCCCTTTACAGTTTAAGTTGCGACATTGGGTGTCAGAAGGGGGATATAAGAGGATTGAAGAAGAAGGAGGAAGATTTTGATGAATTCTATCGAATATTCTAGAATGTATCATGGGCCAATATTTTGGAAGTTTCTACTGATCGCGAATAATCCCAACAAACCATATAATAAGTTCTCGAAGAAAGAAAAAAGAATATGGCGAATTGAATTTTATTAAACTTTATTTATTTATTATTCTTAAATAAATTCGGTACCTTTGTTTACGCTGATTTTCTTAGGTTTATTATGATGATTAAATAATGTCTTAATTTTCTTAAGACGGTTATAAGGAAATTTTGTTTGTTGTCATAGATAATGTTGATGTGAATTATTTCTGTTAAAACGTAGGTACGATGTTAGAGTGGAGTTTTTAAAAATACTGTTTTAACACATTTATTTGGTTCGGTTTTCAGGAACCTTACACACAATGATGGCAAATGAACAAACTAACATGGGTTTGACCTATAGAGTAAACTGTTAAATGAATGATTTTTCTTTTTTTTTTTTTGTTTTCGTGGAGGAGAGGAAATCTTCGAAAAACACATGTCCAATGCGCTGGCAGCGATGGCATTGTGTGGGTCGGCGTTGGCGGTATTTCTCTATAGAAACCCGTAAGTGGCAGCAAGCCTTGATGTCCTTGACTTTCGCTTCCATTTCCTTGGGCGCAGTAATCAACACCAGGGGAATCTCTTTCGACCGGCTTTTCATCCTGTGGACCGTTGCGTCGCGTATCCCATTTCCTTCGAGGTCGTTTAGGGCGTCTTCGCATGACAGTGAAGTAGGAATACCCTTCATTACGTATTTGATCGGGCGGTTTCAGTCGCTTGTATACGTAAAGTAATAGTAGTCCAATCTGTCCAACAAGGCTGTCAGTTTGCTATTGTCTTCTTCGGATCGCGGTTGGATCTTGATACCATTTTTCGTACTCGTGACGTTGTCGATGTTTATGTTGTTTGGTTGTAGTCTTTTTCGTAATTTATTCCAGTCTTCGATGTAGTGAACTACTATTGGTGGGATCCTAGGTCCGTCCGTAGATTCACTTTGTAGAGCTCTGAAACTGTTGGACGTAGCTATCTTTGTGGCTGTTCTTTGGTCGTAGGTAATCTTCCTCGTCTTCTTCGGGATTTCGAAACCTTCGTCTAGCTCCATGATGTAGGTTAGTCTTAAGAAAGACTATTTTCTGTCGCGAAAAACTCTCGTTTCGAGTAGTTGCTGACGATCGCTGCTGAAGTTGTTGTTACTGTCTCGAAGTTCAGACCAGGAGTGTAAATGAATGAGAAAGATCGCCGGATGTAACTCCTCCTTCCCTAGGGTAAAAGATGTCCTCGTCTTCAAACGATTACGGGTCGTAGAGGGGTGCTGGAGATGTCTTCATTTCTTTAAGTTCCTTATCAAGTTCTTGTTTTAATTGGGGTTGGTTTTTCTTGAACTGAATGGACCGTATCCGTCTTTTGAGACATAGTGTGGCGATTAGTGCAATTAGTATCACAAACGAGAGGGCCGTGGTAGCAGTATATAATGTGAAGGTTAACTGCTGAAGATGGATTGGAGTTTTTTCGATCAGCAGTGTTAGTAGATAGACTATGACAGTTCGGCCTCAAAATCCCATGTATTTGCTTATGAAGGTTCATTTTCGTCCTTTTTCGACCGTTTTACCCCTTCTACTCTTACTCTGACGTCAGGGCGGTCAATCATCTTTGACATCTGTCATTGCCGGCCATCTTTGACATCTGTCATCGCTGGCCATCTCTGACAGCTGTCATCGTGAACCATCTTTGACAGCTGTCATTTTCAATCAGGGTTTCGCTCTTTTACTATCGTCTGTGACTTTCAATTTTCCGCTATCTTCGCTGCAGTTTATCCTCTCGCCACCAGATCTCTCGCCGCCGTGTTGCGACAAAAAAACTGAACAGAGTTCTGGTTCGATCCAAGGCGAAACAGCTTTTATGTTGCTAGAACGCCGTGTTAACCAACCGACTAAACACACAGTCTTAAGTGCAACGGTAACATAAAAGTAAATATTGCACACCGTTGATGTACTTATGTACACTAACAATACGCCGCGCGTGCGAATGTTTGCGTGTATATGTGTGTGTGTGTCTGTCTGTGTGTGTGTGTGTGTGCGCGTGTGTGTTTTGCGTGTGTGTGTGCCTGTGTGCGTGTGTGTGTGTGTGTATCTGTTTGTTTGTGTGTGTGCCCGTGTTGTTTGTAAAGTGTGCGTACGTTTGTGTGAGAGCATCCTAAGCGACTTGATCGAATTATAAGTACAATTGGCGGCTATCTGCTAGGTATTTGTGTGTGTGTGTTTGTGTGTTTGTGTGTGTGTGTTTGTGTGTTTGTGTGTGTGTATGTGTGTGTGTGTGTGTGTGTGTGTTTATATGTTGTCGTTTTCTCCTTTCTTTCTAGTCTGGATTGATGTGCTGTTCATTCGTTTCTTTTTCTTTACTCTTTCTAATCCATAAAATGCTCCACATCCTCGCTTGTGCTCCTGGTTTCGTGATCTGTTGCACCCAGCTCTCCTGCTCCATTCCCGTGTATTTGCATTTTTCTAGTATGTGTTTCAGTGTTGTTTTCCCTTTTTTGCATATCCTACAAAGTTTGTCCTCATCTGGGAGCCAATACTTATTTGCTTTCGCTTCTGTTCCCAACCTGAATTTTGCAAACATTTCTAGTTCTTTTTTCTTTTTGTCTCCCTCTTTCATGTATTCTGGTTTTTCCGATGAATATAACTCCCTATACTCTATCGCATATTTTGAAGCATTGAGTTTTTCTTCCAATCTTAGCTTTTCCTGGTCTCTTTCGATTTTCTCTGCTTCCAGCCATATATCTCTTGTTTTCATGGAGTTGGTTGTAGAAATTAATCGACCATCCTTTTTCTTGTACGTATCTCCTTCTTTCTTTCTTCCATTTCTCTGCTGCGGACCCCTTTCCTTTTTCTTTTTTCGCTTTGCTCAGTACTGCCCAAAAACTTATCTTTCACCTTCAAGCATTCCTTCAGTAGTTCGCTTTCTTCTTTCCTGATTTTTTCTTCGTATTTTATCGCTCTCTTCCTTGTTTTATTTGCTAACTTTTCTCTTCCTGATTCCATTATCAGCAGGTATTCTGGTGTCGTTCGGTCTAGCTTCGGTACCCATTTTATGTATTTATCTTGAATATCTTCTATCATTTTATATTCTGTCCATCCCCATATTTCTGCGCCATACATCAGTACACTTTCCACCAATACTTCAAATAAGGACATTCTTTTTTCCCAGTTTTCTTTAAAATTTGCCTCGGTTATGCTCTACACTCTTCCTACAACTGCTATAGCTTTTTTTCTCAGGTTTCTTATTTGTCTTTCGTTGCTGTTATTTCGTTGTATGATGTATCCTAAGTAGTTATATTCTTTCACCATTTGTTCACCATTCCATTTAAATATTATTTTTCTTGTCTTTTCACCGCCTCTTCTGCTTCTCATGATCTTTGATTTATCTGTATTCATCTCTAGACCTATTCTTTCAATGTACTTCCCGAATTTCCCTATCATTTCCATCATTCCTTCTTCGTTGTTTGCCATAAGTAGGTACTACATTATCGGCGTAAGAAACTGACCAGACTTTTCTTCCCTATGACTACCCCTCCGGTCTGAATTTTTTTCATTGTGGCTTCTAAGTCAACGAAAGCTAAATTGAATACGGCTGTGCTCAGAGGGCAGCCTTGTCTGACCTCATTTTTTGTGTGTATTTCTTTTGATTTTTCGTCTCTGATTCTCACTTTAAATTTTGTCCCTTCATATATTTCTTCAAACTTTTTTCTTAACCTTGTATTTGTGCCTTTTTCTTCCATTGCTTTCCATATTTTCTTTCTTTCAATTCTATCAAATGCCCCTTACATGTCCGCAAAAAACAGAAATATCTCCCCTTTTTCTTTTTTTATTTCTTCTTCTATCGCCGTCTTTACTATATAAATTGCGTCTATGGTGCCTCGCTTTTTCCTGTGTGGGAACACTCGGTATAGCAAGAAAATATTTATTGTTGTGTATCAATTAAGCCTCTACATTTGTGCTGACGTAGTTAGGCCGCGACAAACTGCGACTAACTAGGTCAACGGCAAATACATACACAAATGTAAAGTGCTGAAATGTTCTTTGCCATTTAAACCATGTAAATAAATTTGTATAAATACCCTGTAAATATTCGAATAAATGAGTCTAACACCAGGCTCACTATTATTCGGATGCTGATAAAGTGTCAACCCTTGGAAGCTGTGATTTTTGTGCCAATCATCAATGATGCAGATAATGTGTCCAACGATATTATAAATCGGTTCTTCTCAGAACCACAACTTTGATAGTCACACCTTGCTACGACTACACACAGGGTGACTACAGTGGTGACCCCGACTACAAACGCATGGTCAGTGATGAACTACGGCCAGTCCTCATCAGGAATACATTGGTCACCCTGCGGAGAAGCGCAGCCTTGCTCCTCGGCAAGCAGCATGTAAGCTAACAACACCGTCCAGACCACGATGTGCTCTATAAATTGTAGTTTTAAACAGAGAAGCTTTGACGAAAGTATATAAAACAAATGGTATTTAGACGAACTGGTCGCTCATACCTTTTTTTTCGTTCCAGGTAGTCCGCACGTAGTGTCATCTTGTACTGAGGCATCTTCTATTTAATAACCTGTTTTAGCTTTGTTTTGTAAAATAGTTCCTATATATTGCTTTTTTTTAATAATTATATTTTACTTTATTTAATATTTTTTGGGAGTTTGAAGTAATTAGTGTCACAATTTTCTTCAGGTGTGGGGTTACCTCGAGTTTTACTAATTTTTTTTGGTTAAAGATGCAACTGACAAGTTGACATGTGCCGATATTCTTTGTGTATTGTTTTTGTATTTTTTCCCCTTCTCGTTGGTAATATGCTTTATTTAAATTAGTTACCACAAATTGAAAAATAAGTCGTAAAAGACCATTCCCTACCAATAACGACGATCAGCTGATGATTGAACCGTCCAGTTCACGTCAACGAGATAGTACATCATTTGATAGTTTGGTTTCGGTGTATAACAGTGACGATTTCATTGAACAGTTGACCGGTATTATGAAGGCATTTTCCTAGTTTGCCAGCTGGAAAGGGCGACGTTATACCGGACTTCGACTCCCACAATAAAAGTCAAATTGTATTACACTGGTGTCAAAAGGTTGATGAGATACGGGAAGTCTATAGGTGGACTGAGGAGATGAGTATTTATTTCGCAACCTTTAAACTGCAGGGCTTGGCTAATGTATGGTATAAAAGTTTACTTAGCTTGAAGTTCTGTTGGGAACAGTGGAAAGAAAAATTGCAGACGGCCTTTCCTTCTCGTCAAGATTATAATGCTGATCTCTGGGAGATGATGAATCGAAGGAAAAGATCCGACGAAACTTATACTTAATATTACTATAAAAAACTCGCTCTTCTCAACAGGTGGCGAATTTTTGACGCCGATGTAGTATTCTGCGTCATTAGAGGAATTAGTGACGTAGTAGTTAAAACTGGAGCTTTTGCTGGGACTAGACTCCCTGTTTAGTTACTTGAATGCTCTAAATAATCGGCCTTCTACGGCTAAGATCGATCATTTAACCGTAAAGAAGAATCAACGCCCGTAAAAGGGAAAGTACCAACCGTCTCCATCCGGCAAAGGCGTTTGTTACAAGTTCAAAGAAGCTGGTCATTTTGCACACAAGTGTCCCATTAAGTCAAAGACAAGGGAAAATGTGAAATGCGACTACTGTAAACGCAGTGGGTATACTGTGGAGAAATGTTTTCTTATACAAAAATCCGTGAAGCAGATATGACTAGTAACGGAAAAGTAAAATCAAAAGTATTATAAGAATATTCTCGTCAATGGGATTTCGACTTCAGTTTACATAGATTTGCGTAGTTCATGCTCAACTTTTCGACTGCGAGATGTTAAACCATTAAAACTAAACCACAGTTCAACGCAGGAAACTCTGCTACAGGGCTATGGTAATGCTTATACACTTACATTGGGAACTGTTTGCTTTAACATCACGGTGAATAATGTAGAAGGAAGAATTACAACACATTAAGTACCGTTCAAGAAGTATCAATCCTAATAGGGGGGAATTTCACCGAACTACCCAATATATTAGTTGTTAAGGTCGATGTTACTTTGATATTTTATAATCTTACCTATAATTTAGATATAAGTAGAATAGAGCCGGAGTTGACTTCAATAGTTATCCTTAGAGTAGTAGAAAAGCCAACTATCCTACCTGATCGTTAGGGACATGTTAAAGTGTACAGTACTGATTATGAAGGTGATGTGTTTATCGAAACCAGAATCCGAAGCTTCAAGGGTCACGAATATTGTATACTACGTACTGTAATAACTTTAAGCGATAGCAAAGCATCAGTTCTCCTTGTAATAAACATAGCCAACCACGAGCTGAGGTTTGCTAATGGCACAATCTTTGCAAGAGGGGTAAGCTGTAGAAGAGAGGAAAAACAAATGGAGAAACTATTGACAGTCAGAACTGGCACCGTTACTACTAGAAGATATAAAAGTTGGTCCAGTATCCAGTGAAGGCAAAAAGAGACTTTGTGATCTACTCAACCAGTACAGAAGATGTTTTGCAATGACAATTGCGGAGATTGGGTGTTTAAAAACAGCTAGTATGAAGATTAGTCTTCAAGACGATAAGCCTTTCTGCTACCGTCTATACAGTATTTCCAGCCCGGAACAGGATATAGTAAAAGGTATTAACTGATGGAAAGCAATTTGTCCAGCGTACACAACATTAGACAATTCCTCAGACTGACTGGTTATTTTCGACACTTTGTAGAAAAGTACGCACTAATTGCAAAACCATTGACCAAATTTACAAAGAAGGCCGTTTCGTGGCAATGGACCAAAGCGGAATTAGCATTTAAACAAGTACAGTCGACATTTGTTTCAAGACCAATATTAACGTTGTTTGATCCAGATGCAATTACTGAAGTGCATACGGACGCCAGCCAGATAGGACTTGGCAGTATATATTACTCCAACCAACACGGATAACCGTCTACACCTCATTGCCTTAACATTCACTGTGGTTACGGATTACAACGCCATACAAGCTACCAGTAAAAAGAAGAACATCATGCCTAGAGAATATAGTTCAAGAATATACATTCGAAGTACAATATAGGCCAGGGGGCAGAATGAAGCACGTAGATGCCCTTAGCCAGGACCCCTGCAACTCAAAACCGACTAATCGCCAAGAAAGAGGGCAAGTGCTTCGCATTTAGGAAGCAGACTGGGTACTCTCCGCTCAATTAACTGATGAGAAGATAAAAGACATTTGCAGCATACTATCAAAACCTCCGGAGACAGAATACGAAAGCCACATCTACAAGAACTACTGCCTACGAGATGGTCACGTGTACCGTATCACTATCAAAGGTATAGTATATGTGGCTCCAAATAGAATGAGATACCGCATTCTTAATGCTGTCCACGGTGATTTTGGTCACTTTGTGACAGACAAAGCTCTAAACAATTTTGCGAAAATTACTAGTTTCCGAAGATGCGAAACTACGTAGAACGGTATATATCATGCTGTATACCTTGTTTATACGACAAAAGGAATTCCGGGAAGAAAGAAGGATTCTTACACCCAATTCCTAAAGGCAAGGAGCCCTTATCCGTGTTCCATGTGGATCATCTCGGTCCTTTTCCAAGGTCAAAAAAGGGAAATTGCTATATCATAGTGGGAATTGATGCCTTCACCAAGTTTTCTATTTTAAGAGCTGCATAAAATACTCGGTCGAAGTACGTCATAGACTACTTTAAGGATATTTTCGCTACGTACGGAGTCCCTTAAAACTCTCATATCCGATCAAGGCAGTTCTTTCACTTCAAAACGGTTTAAGCAATATTGCCGACAGAATAACATCCGACATGTTATCAATGCGGTGGCTACACCACAAGCAAATGGGCAAGTAGAGCGCTTAAACACGACCGTTCTCGCCGCGCTCTTACCTTCCGTTCCAGAAGAAGAACTTTGGGATGAGCAAGTAGGAACCGTACAATTTGCGACAAACAATGTCGCAAATAAGTCCACGGGGAAAACACTTAGCCAGTTAATGTCTAGATACACTCTTCAAAATGGTGAACAAAGTTAAACAAATTCCAACTATAATACAGGACTTACTGGCACCACGAGAAGAAGCAGCTAGTCAAGCAAGGGCAGCGCAAGCCAAGCAAAAGCTATACTACGGTAAGAAGCGAAAGGAGCCAAAACTATATAGAGAAGAAGATTTGGTGGTGATTGTCAAACAAACACCGTCAATGGGTACAAGTAGGAAACTGGCTCCTACGTATAGCGGTCCAATGGTGGTCAAACCGTTCTATCAAATGACCGGTACGTGGTTGGGGAAATGACGGGCTCTCATCGTACTACAAGCCAGGGAAGAGTACCTGTGGGCATACATTTTGTAAACAGACGCGCAAAGTCAGTGAGCTCAGTTAAGATCTAATCATTTATAGTGTATGTGTGTGGTGTTTCGTTCATGGAAAAAAATGACTGAATTGAGCTAAATTGTTATAGTTGTGAAAATAATAAACAATTATCGGTGAGTTTACTCACAGAGCATTTCCATGTTCACCTAAATATCAAAATTGCAAAATTCTTACTGTTTTCATTAACATTTTATTGTTTTGGCATTTTTGCCTTATTTCATTAAAGAGATCAGAATCCAAGTACCTGAGCCGTACAATTCTCAATAAGAACTGACGCTATTACGAAGTGCTTGAGTCGTTAGCGAAAATCCTTTAATTATTAATTGCCTGACGGAGTGCTTGAGCCGTACCGGATGCTGTTGTGGAGTGTTTGAGTTACACAATTTTCAAAACTCAAATCGAGGTAGTTTTCTAAATATTCTAATGGGTGGTCACCCTGTATGTAGTTATATAACCAGCTGTATTGACGTTTATAACAAAATCAGCTCAAAACGGCAATAACATGAAATAGCTGAACGTCGCATTTGGAGCACGCGGACGGACGGGATGCTAACAGAACTTATAAATATTAGCAATTAAGCATTTTTAGGTATAATTCAATACTGTTCTTTCAAGTAGTGCTATTTCCTGTGTATCAAATAAATTTGTTTAGTGTGAATTAGTTGGTTTTATTCTTTTTGAAAACGCACTCTCTCAAATCAGATTTGGTGTTGCAAAAGATTCTGTCCCTTACTGTGAAGGTGGTGCAGAAAATTTAAGTTTCTTTATTTAGAGAGTAGAAGATAATTACAAATAATACATTTTTAAATGAAATGTTATTTAATTTTATCTCGAGTAAAGTAGGTGGTGAAGTTAGATCAATTCTTGTTTCACATCGGCCAAAAGATTGGATTTACTTTAAATTGTTCTTGTTAAATCAATTCGGAGACTCTAGATCCACTTGTTATCAAAAATTTCATCAAAATTATGAATCGTACGCTCAAGAAATAAAGAAAAGATTAAATTCTTAGAAAGAGCATGTTCAAAAGAAATTACATTTTATATTGAAATTGCTAGGAAAACTTAAATATGCATTTCCTCAAGATTAAGATGCTTTTANGTGAAGTTAGATCAATTCTTGTTTCACATCGGCCAAAAGATTGGATTTACTTTAAATTGTTCTTGTTAAATCAATTCGGAGACTCTAGATCCACTTGTTATCAAAAATTTCATCAAAATTATGAATCGTACGCTCAAGAAATAAAGAAAAGATTAAATTCTTAGAAAGAGCATGTTCAAAAGAAATTACATTTTATATTGAAATTGCTAGGAAAACTTAAATATGCATTTCCTCAAGATTAAGATGCTTTTATTATACGTTGTAAAGATTTTGATGATCAAAAACCTAAATTACCATCTATTCCGAAAAGAATACAACCAATGTACTATCAACAACCAGTACAATCTACATTTACACATACGAATACACAACAAAAAACTAATTAGAGAATTAGAAAATAACGAAACGCTTCCGCGGACAACACTCCGTTTACTTTGCCTATATCTGAAAAAGTATTACAATCATTTACCACTTCAGTAACTTTTAAATATTTTTACTCTTTCAATATGAAATATAAGAATTATTCTAAAGACCTTAAACAGTGTACATTTGATATAACTTTGCGTGAAAGAAACAAATTGCAACTAATTAACTAAATTTTTAAAAGAGTATATCAGACCTGATGTAATGTACGGAATATACTTTTACGATAACTAAATTGAACGCATTTTTGTAATTCTTTGTCAAAATCTCTTTAAAGGCACTATTCATTTTAGAAAATGTACTAAATCTGTACCAATAGTTACTTTAAACAAATTTCAAGAACTCTAAACAAATAGCATACGGAAAATCACAACGGAATGGATGAAACGTACGTACATTTTTCTAATCCCTATTTTTTACCGAAAATGAAAGATTATATTACAAATCATATTAAGAAATGTGTCCATTATCTCGAAAATAAATATGAAAGGACCTTTTATTTCCAAGAGACTGTTCAGCGCAAGGTGTTTTCCCAACTTCAGAACAAAAACTCCAGGTCATTGTGAAGACGATGGTAGCCAGAATAAGCGTCGCCATCCAAACACCCACCCATGGATAAAACAGCCACTAATTCAGTAGAAGCATTGACATTAACTTCCGGTTCATTCATAATCATTTCTCTTTATTCCCCCCATATGAACAAAATCTTTTGGATCCCCCCCCCAAAGTCTCGTCCATTATCGCAGGTGATCTCAATGTCGAACAAGCCTCCTGGGACTGCCGACAAACCAACAGAAAAAACATCTCCCTTTTTGACAAAGTTCTCGACTTCAACTTCACTCGTCAGCGCCCGCGGATCTTACGTACCTCCCTGCCCCCCCACAATCAACCTCTAGACGTTCTTCACACATTCGTCATAAAAAATGTCACTCTTTTCGCTGATCTCACCGTTCTCAATGCTCTAAGTTCCAACCACTTTCCAGCCCTAATAATAGTCGGCCGCCAAACCCTCAACCCCCAAATCTAACAACTTCGATGGACTGGCTACGTCTTCGCTACACTCTCGAAACACCCCCCTTCAAGTGTATCTCCTTTTGGACAATAGTAGAACTCAACGAAGTCCCTCCTCCTCTTCAGAGAGACCCCTCCCTGCGGACATTCTTGTCGTCTTCAGGAGGAAAAACAAAACCTACCGTCTGTGGTAAAAACACCGTGATCCCGCACACCGTTTCGAGCTAAACGCTCTCCAGCGAGAATTAAAAACTCGCCTAACCGAATTCCGCAGCGCCACCTTCGACGATTACATCGCTTAGGCTGAAACAAACTGAAACTAAAAGTTACCCGCTCTCTTCGAAACAGAGCCCCACACCCCCGCCGCTAAAATAAAACAGCTCCGTATTCATTTCAGATAATTAAAAACTGTAGGCGATATAATCGAAATCGATAAATAATTCAAAACTAGATGTTTTTATTAATAGATAACGACAGCTTTTTCAGCAAACCAAATTACCAAAATATTTGGCAATGCCTTCTAAAACTTAGACAGCATTTTAAATTAAAATTGTCAATTAACGTTTCTGCAATTTCATTATTGACACTGCCTTAATTGAAACGTTATAAATCTCCTATTACGTTATCTCTTTAAAAATATAAATGTGAAAATTTACAATTACAGTAATTATATCATCACTCCTAAAACACATGACTTGCAGAATTTTTTAAATGACATTCATTCATTGTTCAGTATTATTTTTATAATATATTTGAATGTATTACTGGAGTTTACTAGAAATATTTTACTTCCATGTTAGATTTGTTAGAGACATTCGCTTAAATGGACCTTGTTGAAGCATACGTAATCCTAAAATGTAGCACTGTACTACAGATGGCGTTTATAGTTTAAATACAAGTAAACAACATTCAAAAATGTATTATGATCAAAGTTGTAATACTCAACAATTTAGGTGATAAAGTATTGCTTTACGATGAAAATTTAAGACGTAGTAGAAGTAAAAAATTATGTTCTCTATGGATAGATCCCTAGACTTAAAAAATTTTATGATTAGAAAACCAAAAATAAACAAATCCTAATACTAACAAACATGTTTTAGATTAATTGCTTCCTTCATCCGTCTTCTAGCGGTTTATGTTGCCGAAAAACTGCAAACACTCCCCGGGAATGCACTTCGAAAATTATGGAGAACTTCGCTTTTTTAGTAACAAACTGAAACTTATAACAAATGTAGACCATTAAAAAAATTTCCTACGCTCCACCGGTTTTACAATTAACAAAATACATTCAGAAATATCTCTTTTAAAAGAATTGGTTGGTCATTCAACGCTTTCAAAATTTAAACGAGGTTGGTTCGATATAATAAGAAAAGGTGCTAAAGTACTTTTCGGCACCCTTACTGAAGACGGTGTCTCGTACTAACTAAATCAGAACACACAGTAATTGAACTTTTAAAAGAACAAACTAAAATAGTTAAATTAAGAATCTTCAACTTTAATGAAACAATTGATTTACTAAATTTATAGAAAAAAAAGACTGTGCTTAATGCGGTCTTAATGGTAAAACGAGGACTACTTCATCCTGCAGTCTTAAGCCCAAAACAATACAATACTTATGGTTAAGTTATACTTTATAGTACATATGCACATTTGTATTCCAATATGTATTTACAAGAATAAGTAACATTAAATTAATTTGTGCATCTGCTTTTATCTAGTGATTAATTGTTTTAGAGCTTTCCTGTCATTCCACTCTTCTTGCAGGGGGAAGTTAATGTTTTCCGCCACCGAATTTACTTTTTAAAAACACTTTGTATTTTCAATGTCGAAATTCGACTGGTCCAAAAACCATGAGTTGCTGTCCCGTCTAAAGAAAAACAGTGATACACTATGTGCGTTTATTAATCTTCAATCGAGGTGTTAACGAGTTAACGGTGGAACAACAACTTACAATAATGAAAATAATTAATATTACTATTTGTCTTAAAAATCTTAGTAAGACCAATGCAATTTCCATTAACATTATTGATATTTCATACCTGAAGGAGCAGTAGAAGTTTAGAAGAGTTGAGTGTGTAAGTTCTCTAACATCATTGGAAGTGAATCAAACGTATCCCGTACAACGCTTCAAAAAGGTTAACACAAAATGGGGTCCTCGTCTGTCAGCTGATTTGTACAGCTTTGTTATACTTCTTTCCTGCAGACATGCAGAAGCTTTTACGGATGCAGAAATCGAGGATATAAACGATAAAATAGATAAAAAAGTGGGTCATCCATCGATTCGACTCAAAGGATTTGTTAGAAAGGCAGTTGATATAGAAATACAAATGTAAAATGTATAGCGTTATGCAAGAGAATAAAATATCTATTTTATATTTTAATGTTTTATTTGTTTAAATGATTTTATGAATGTAAAGACAACCAATATTTTAATAAAAGAACCTTTTTGTAAGCACAAGTTCGTTCTAAAGCTGTTTTAAATAAATGATAACAACACACGTTTACTTTAAAAGCAGCTGCTAGACTTAAGAGAAATGGATATTCGATGTCTTCAATGTTATCAAAATTAACATTAGGAGAGTATTCCAATAACTACATTTTCTTTTGTAATCCCTTAACATATACAATTGTTGACCCCATCAATATAGGATGAATACTATCATAAATCGTAGAGTATGGAAGATCACCTCATCCCAATATAACCCACGAAAATTTCGGAAATGGTGGCTGAAATGTGAAATGATAAATTGGTTCTTCTTTTAGCGCAACAATAGCTACTTCCTTGAAAACAAATCGATTCTCACAACATTGAAAATCTTGTACATCAAGTATGAAAGTCATCGTGCTCACTGTTCAGTACCGGTAAAGAAAGTGAAGTATAGATGTAGTCATTGGGTTTTATACTTCTTGAACCGAGTTTGTAGAGGGATTGTAACGTATAACACGATCATGAATTATTAAACAGTAAGCTGCTGTTTTATCGGGTATATAGCGTTTAGTTTGAATTTCTAAACGAATATCGATACTTCCAGATTTCACAATTTCATTTTGATAAGAGCAGTGTACTATTACAAGAGGAGCAATTACTCAAAATTCCTTAGGATCGAATAAGGGTTCACTTACATTACCATAATACGATTGTTGAAAGTTAACATACATTTCCTACAAAATAGCAAATCTGGAAAGATCAAAATCTAAATTCAAATTATCATATGGGTACATAGTGGATCCTAAGTGAACTTTAAAATTTGTTTGGTTGCAGTGATCGAAAACACTCTTATTTTTTGTGATATTATTACCTTTATCGGTTTGAAAATCGAAAATAATGAAGCGAGGTTTTTCCAACTGTGATGTAGTTTTCACAGCCCAGTTGTGAGAATGTAACTGGTTAAGTAAGGGATATTCATGTAGTTCCCAACTACGAAAAGAAAGTTCCATATTTAAATTGCGATCAACGTAACGTAATAATTTCAAACGTTCAGCGTCAGCAACAGATACATGAGGAATTTTCCAACATATCTGATCCAAATGGACATCAACCTCTTCAGCCGGTGTTGCTGAGCAAAAGAGGGCATTATTGTCAATACTGCTGCGAACTAGAACTAATTGTCGTAATGTTGAGTATTATTTTTCGAAAGTCTTCTCCAAACCCTAAAATCATACGAAGAGGAATACAAACGCTGAAGTAACCGTTTGTATCAATCAGATTTCTGGTACGAAGGGCAACTCCTTGTACAGCACCTAAAGCAGGAGGCAACCATCCACTTACTTTACTTTCATTTTCATTGTAAGACGCATAACCCTTCATTGTTGTAGTCATACCAGGATAACGGACTCGATCAATAACTTTTCCTCCCAATTCATATCGAATTTCATCATATAGGTATAGAATTCCATTTTCTATTGGAATGCGTATGGTATTATTATTTTTAAAAGTTGAATTAGCATAGGGTTGATGAGTATGTTTATCAGCTTAAATAATAGCGTTGTCGAAGACTGCTTTCTCGGTGACATTTAGTATTTCTGCAACCATTTTAACGTTTCACCTTTTTCAATCGCAACCCCAAAGATGTAAGGAACTGTTTATTAGACGGTGTTAATCGCTTAACGGGTGTAAGCGAAATAAACGTCTCAGATCGTGGTGATCGTTTTATAGTAGTATTTTTGTTTGAATAACGTTGGGCACAGTTGTATCGCGCAACCATGTTATAGTTTTCGTAAGTGAAGTCTTACTGTAACACGTTCTCCACGGAAATTAACAAGATTACCGTTGATATCGTAGATAGTATTACCACGAAATTTATTCCCCGAATTAGGTACCAACAACAACCAACTTGCCGTACGACCGGTTTTCTCCACCCTAATGAGCCCCGATTACCTAAGTAACCCCGTGCTACAACCGAAAGTCTACTTAACTATGTACTTTTCTCTACTACTTTAACTATTTTTTTTTAAATCTTCAATTTTACAAATGCCTTCTTCCTTCTCTTCTTCGGTTGTAGTTCCTATCTTATATTAATTTCTCCTTCTGTAGTATAGTTATTTTAGTGTCTATCATTCTTTTTTTTGCACTCATTATTTTCTCTTTTTATTAATTTTTATCGTAGATTCACGCTTCTTTTTTTCAACCCTACATTTTCATGCATGTCTTGTCGTTATTCACTGTCAGTTTTTTTATTCTTTCTCGCGAACCTAACTTTAAAAACGAATTCGTTTTTATCGTTTGTTTTCGCCCTTCCCTTATCACCCCACTTTCCACCCCTCTTTTTTCCAACCCTTGCTTGGTGCTGGAGTGCTGTATAAATAGCCGTGCATTCCTCACTACCAACAAGGCTCCCATATTCCACCGACCCGCGGCAAGGAAGAAGGAGTCAGTCGCCAACCAACCAACCCCAAACTTTATATTTGTGTTTGTGCCAAGTGCTATCTACTCGATTGTGTCCGCAGTAGTGACTTTGTATATATGTATGTATATTCACCTACATCAACTTCAACTTGTCCTTTTCTCTCTACATTAACTATCTGTTTGTCTATAAATTGGTATTGTTTGTATATATATTTTTTGTCTTCTTTGCTATTGTTTCGTATGTATATTTTCTGTCTTTTTGCTATAGTTTGGTGTATATATTTTTTATCATTAGTATTAGTATATAGTGTGTAAATAAAAGTGTATCAAGTGACGCCCAACGCGTGGGGCCAGTGAAAAGGTATTAGTGTAATACAATCGTATCCATACCTTGAGAGCGAAAATGCCGAGGAAAACCGGGTCAAAAGCCAAACACGTAGACGAAGAAGGTGACACACTTCTTGGAGTGTCTAAACACCAAGTGGCGCCCACAACTTCTCACCCGATCCAATTATCATCCCAGCAACTGGAGAACATCTTACAACGCGTTCTCACTGTGTCGAGACCATTGCCAGCTGCACCTTCATTCAAAGGTGAGGTAACAGAGAATCCCGAAAACTTCCTGAAGGACTGCGAGGACTACTTCGAGAAGTATCAAATAGAACCCAGCGAGCGACTCAAATTAGTCGTGAATCAACTGCAAGGCAATGCGGCATCATGGTGGCGTCCCTACCAAAATTTTCCCATGCTATGGAAAGACTTCCGGGTTCGATTAATAACCAAATATAATCGACCGGAAACTTTAATAGCATTAAAGGCGCAGTTATACAGCCAGAAACAGGGGGTCAAAGACAACACCGAAATGTTCCTGCTAAACAAATTGCAGTTAATACAACGGCTGATACCTGATGAAACGGAAGACGGTTGTATCCAGCTTCTCATCGAGCTAGTCCGACCAAGCATACGGACATTCTTGAGAGCACCAAGACCAACTTCCATAGACGAACTTCTTCGAAGAGCTGTCGAGATCGAAGGCGATCAAATGCAGACACCAACAACGAGTCAGAAGCGAGAGGAAGTAACGACGTCGACCAAATCTTCTACACCTGTGACGCCATCCCTGCCAAGGTGTCATCATTGTCCGGGAAAACACTTTCACCGGGACTGTCCAGTATTATCCGAACGACGCTCTCATCCGGGAAACTGGAGACAGGCCGAGGAAGGAACTTTCGTCCAATCCCCTCAACCAAGGCCGGACGTTCGCTCGTCGTAAACAACCAGGCAGACGTAGCATCTGATTCATGGTTGCCCAAGGTACTGCTAAACCTGAAGGAGATGTACATTGAAGCCCTAATAGACACGGGAGCGTCTCATAATTTTATAAGCGCCCAATTAACTGAGGATTGTAGCGTTGCTTCTTCATCATTACGCATTGCCAACCTCGCTAATGGGAAAAGTATGCGTATCTTGGGTAAAGTCCGTATAACCATACAAATTGGAGGATGTCAGCAGGAAGTTGAAGCTTTTGTCGCCGAAGGCTTACAAGAAAGGTTCATCCTAGGGGTTCCGTGGTTACGGGGCAGCAACGCTACCTGCGACTTTGAGAGAATGTGTGTTCACTTTGGCACAGACACACGGCACACTGTTTATTGGATCCGACCAAAATCACCAACTACCACACCGGCCGCACCTGTTGAAAAATTGGTAACACACAATTTCCCTCCAAAGTACCAGACCCAGTTTCAAAAATTGGTCGATGATTTTCAAGAAGTGTTTAAAAAGCCTACTTCTCCGACGAAAACCGCTCGACACGTCATCCGTCTGACTAAAAACGAGCATTTCTGCNACACCCACTTGCCGAAAATTCTCTTCGACCAGCGCGGCCGAAGGAACGCAGCCACCGGCACCACCCCTTATTACGCACTTTTTGGACGAACACTCTTAAGGCCAGGAGAATGGGATAATTCCAACGACGAGGACGTAGCGAACCTACCCACCTACCAGGAAAGGACCGATGATATTCGAAGGCATCAACAGGCTTATCAGAATCAGCGAGCTGGCGCCGCAACCAGAGACATACATCCTTATGAGCATGGACAACAGGTGTATTGCAGGGAGCAACCCCTTTCCAACGCCGAAAACCATTTTCATGCCGGTTTTGCTCCTCGATGGTCAGGTCCCCACATAGTCCAGGGATATGCCGGTGGAAATACCTACTGGGTCCAAAAGGACAATCGATTGGTGAAGATACACCATGATCATCTACGGCCTGTCCCGGCTCCAGGGATCTAAATTTCGTTCAAACCAGGGGGGAATTGATATCGTAGATAGTATTACTACGAAATTTATTCCCCGAATTAGATACCAACAACAACCAACTTGCCGTACGACCGGTTTTCTCCACCCTAATGAGCCCCGATTACCTGAGTAACCCCTTGCTACAACCGAAAGTCTACTTAACTATGTACTTTTCTCTACTACTTTAATTATTTTTTTTTAAATCTTCAATTTTACAAATGCCTTCTTCCTTCTCTTCTTCGGTTGTAGTTCCTATCTTATATTAATTTCTCCTTCTGTAGTATAGTTATTTTAGTGTCTATCATTCTTTTTTTTGCACTCATTATTTTCTCTTTTTATTAATTTTTATCGTAGATTCACGCTTCTTTTTTTCAACCCTACATTTTCATGCATGTCTTGTCGTTATTCACTGTCAGTTTTTTTATTCTTTCTCGCGAACCTAACTTTAAAAACGAATTCGTTTTTATCGTTTGTTTTCGCCCTTCCCTTATCACCCCACTTTCCACCCCTCTTTTTTCCAACCCTTGCTTGGTGCTGGAGTGCTGTATAAATAGCCGTGCATTCCTCACTACCAACAAGGCTCCCATATTCCACCGACCCGCGGCAAGGAAGAAGGAGTCAGTCGCCAACCAACCAACCCCAAACTTTATATTTGTGTTTGTGCCAAGTGCTATCTACTCGATTGTGTCCGCAGTAGTGACTTTGTATATATGTATGTATATTCACCTACATCAACTTCAACTTGTCCTTTTCTCTCTACATTAACTATCTGTTTGTCTATAAATTGGTATTGTTTGTATATATATTTTTTGTCTTCTTTGCTATTGTTTCGTATGTATATTTTCTGTCTTTTTGCTATAGTTTGGTGTATATATTTTTTATCATTAGTATTAGTATATAGTGTGTAAATAAAAGTGTATCACCGTCTTGTCAACTATTTTAAGGGAAATGTAATCGATGACACGAGTGTTGATAGATAAATATATAAGATTTGTGGGATTCTCTACAATTTTAAATCCGGGAGGTACATTGGGAAAGAATTGATGTAATATATGTCCATCTTGTCCTTTAGTAGCATCATTAGTACGTATGTAGGAGTTAGATTCAAGGTTACATGTTACTGAAATTGCGTTTACCTTGAAAATGTCAGCTACATGATCGGACTCCTCTTGAAGCGATGATAGAAGTTTATTTTCAAAACCCAATATCTTCGCCGGAGAATCTGTTGGAGTAAAGTCAACATTTTTGGTACTCTTTATACGACTTTTTAATGTAGTATTGTCTCCAGACAAGTGAATGCTATCATTAGTATCTCCCAATTTCTCCTGAAGAAAATTATTAATATCATCAATTTCATATGATCCTTCCGGAAGAACTACGACTGGTTTCTTAGAATCTTCAAAATAAAATTTGTTGTTATTTTCATCAATATTGGGAATGCTGTTGTAGGCTTCAAAATTCAATAATGCTATTTGATATTCATCATCATCGCTTAAAACAATCGGTGGACTTATTAT
>NW_020440372.1:218513-220777 GCF_000699045.2 Agrilus planipennis | reverse complement strand
GGAATTATTAAAGACTATGAAGGTGATAGATTTAACACTGACGTTGTGAATCCCCGTCTTGACAAAGTTCGATACGAATGGGACACAAATAAATTTTTTATCGGTGATTCTGAAATAGATTTTGATGGATCAGACGTCGTAATCGATGGAAAATTTAAATACACAGGTACTGTGGGATTATACGAGCAACTGTTTAAATTAAGTTCTGAATATCCGACATCAATTAAAGAACGGAGAGACTATGCGGATATATTAAAACGTACGGGAGCAGTATACAATTTAAGGCAGCAAACAACGAAGCCTTCTAAAGGTGGAGGCTTATCGTTGTTGACTTACAACGAAAAACCGATAGAATACAAATATTTTGATGATGTTAATGAATTGTGTGATCGTTTAAAGTTATTGGTTGCTTCTCAACAAGCAGGCAACACAAATCATGAAAACGAAATGCAATCAATTTTAGAAGAGTTGCGGGAGTCTAATATAATCGAATAAACGATTTGTGGGGGTGGTTAGTTAGATAATGGCGATCGATAAGTTCGGACGTGCGTTAGAAAAAAAACGATCATATTCGCAAGCATTTAGCAAAGTTTACCATTTTAACCATAACCGCTTAACAAGAACCGGGGACCCTCAGCAGGAGCATGATGCTGTTAATGTACGATTTTTGGAGAAGAAGCTGAAACTTCTTTTATCTCAAGATGATATAGTGAATATAAGAAAGGCATTCGACAAAGTATTATACACTTGAATGAGCCTACAGCTGGCTTTCATGCTGCTACAAAAAAATATGTAGACGAAAAGGAAAGGTTAACAAAAGAACATATAAGAATCGAATGTGAAAGAGTAAAGGACAGCTCTGTCAGTGAAGGAGACAAAAGATGAAGGATTTACGAGAAGAATTAAAAACACTTGCCTTCAAAAGTGATCAAAAGATGATGAAAACATTTAATGATAAAATGGATATATTAATTAAAAATATGGGAAGAGAAATTGAAAATTATAATAATGATAGGGATAAGCAAATAACAAAAATGGTTAATGATGTGATAGAAAAGAATGGCGTCATAATCATGGACACCCTTTCAGCAAAAATTACAGTGTCGAAGAAACTAAAGAGCCACATTGTGACAAACATGAAAAGAGATATAGATGTGAGTGTTGAATTAATAAAGACATTGATTAAAGATGAGTGCAAAAAAGTTATGAAATTTGCAGAGAAAGATTTACAAAGAATTCAGTTTAAAGTGGGAGACCGAGTACGAATAAGTAAATATCGTGAATCGTTTAGCAAAGGTTATACATCGAATTGGTCCAACGAATTATTTACAATAAGCCGTATAAAATTGTCTGATCCGATCATGTACTACTTAAAGGACGGTAAAGGGGAAGACATAAAAGGAGGATTTTATGGTATGGNGACCACTAAATAAATAAACTAACACTAACAAACAAGTAAATTCCACAACAATCCAAAGCGAACCGAACAACCTATTAGAATCTACAACATTATGTGCTTTGTTTTCGAGTCACTTCCAACAGTGTAATTATACGATGTTATATCAATACTTAGCTTTTTACATTTAATGAAAACAAAATGACCAAAATTGGTCCTTCTGGACACACCCTTGTATTACCCCACGTGGGGTTAATGAGCCCTGCCAGGCAAAAGTAACATTTAACACATGTGAATGGTCAAAGTAGGTCTGCATCTTGTCTCAACTTTTACAACCATAACACATACATTTGTTTTCGTACACTAGTACGTTATGTTACAAACCTTTACCAAACGCTGGGTGGTGAGGGTTGTTTGTGCACCGCTTCTAACTATTCCGTAGTTGTTCAAATTTCTTTTGTATTTAAAATAACATAATACTCGACGTCATGGACTACATTAGGTCCACTTCAGTTTCCGATCACGGGATTTTCGATTGTGATAGGTACATAGTTTTTCTAACGTGTTTCAGTCATCTAATGGACCTTAACGCGAGTGCAATTTCTTCGGCTGATCCGTAACTTAATACCAAACATAAACAATAACATCACCCCAAAAAGCAGCTGATTCCGACCTACCGAAGGTGAATTTTTCTACGATCAGCTGGCAATCGTAATTAATTTGCGATTGTGCAGGGCCGGCATCGAAACTGTTATAATTTTATAATTTTTTATTTTGTTTCAAAAGTCAAAAGTGTTATAACATTTTATGTTCCAAATGTCCGTAGGAATCTGTGGTATAAATATTAATTATTATAACTGGGACACCC
>NW_020440372.1:141128-217039 GCF_000699045.2 Agrilus planipennis | reverse complement strand
ACACAGTTGTATCGCGCAACCATGTTATAGTTTTCGTAAGTGAAGTCTTACTGTAACACGCTCTCCACGGAAATTAACAAGATTACCGTCTTGATCAACTATTTTAAGGGAAATGTAATCGATGACACGTGTGTTGATAGATAAATATATAAGACTTGTGGGATTCTCTACAATTTTAAATCCGGGAGGTACATTTGGAAAGAATTGATGTAATATATGTCCATCTTGTCCTTTAGTAGCATCATTAGTATGTATATAGGAGTTAGATACAAGGTTACATGTTACTGAAATTGCGTTTACCTTGAAAATGTCAGCTACATGATCGGACTCCTCTTGAAGCGATGATAGAAGTTTATTTTCAAAACCCAATATCTTCGCCGGAGAATCTGTTGGAGTAAAGTCAACATTTTTGGTACTCTTTATACGACTTTTTAATGTAGTATTGTCTCCAGACAAGTGAATGCTATCATTAGTATCTACCAATTTCTCCTCCAAAATAAAATTTGTTGTTATTTTCATCAATATTGGGAATGCTGTGGTAGACTTCAAAATTAAATAATGCTATTTGATGTTAATCATCATCGCTTAAAACAATCGGTGGACTTATTATCATTTGTAGCTCCGACTTTGTATCAGTCAAGACGAATGTGTAAGACATGTTTTCGTTTTAACGTTCTGTTTAATACAGAGAAGTAATTTTGATGGCTTGTATTAAAAAAGAATTTACGTAATCTTCTGCAGGAATTGGAGAACTAAATGACCACAGTTAAAATCGGTAGGGTTCTGAACACGATTGTAGTTATAAGTGATATCACAAGGTCCAGCAGATAAATATTGAACCAATTCTTTAGGTGGACGGAGATTACCAAAACTGTCAAAGTAAATAGCTTTGCTGTTTCGTTTTACATACACTGTCCAATGTGTACCAGTTCCGGTATCTAAATTAACAATTCCAATTTCATATCTTTTAACTTTTCTTGGTAATTCGTATGAAGATTTCACGAAAATGTGGAATTTGCAAATAGCGAATGTAATTGTGTAAATCTGAATCTGTTAGAGGATGATTAGGCAATTTCAGGAAAAAATTTGTGTTTTTTTTTGTTGAAACGGTTTAAGGTATAAACCGAAACATTTACGGGAAGGTTGTATCGAAATATTTTTCCCAAGAGCAATGGCTTCCATTGAAGTGTTATAACGTTTAGCTTCTTCTAGTTGTTGCTGCGCTGATTTAGTATCTTGTACAGCTTTAGCAATACCAGCAGCACCACCAAAAAGAGCTCCAAGTGCCGACAGTCCCGCAAAAATCGGAATTAACGGTAAAAAACCACCTGTCTTTGGAATGGGAATGATTCTAGGATATTTAGATCGTTTTCCAAGTTTTCGAATTTGATTCAGTGCAATTTTAGCAGCCTCTAATAACTGTAGGGGCTTATTTTTCTTAAGAAAAAGTTTCGCAGTTGTTACTAATTTGCAAAACGGTAGAACTCCTCCTTTTCTTATTCGTTTTCTCTTATTTACTCTCGTCAACGGAATCGAACTACCTTTTTTACTACGACGTAGTCGTCGTCGTTTGTGCCCCATTCTAAGATTCATAGCCGAAGCAATTGTGAGAGCTGCAAAGCGTTGACTTATAGACGTGTCTGATGACTTTAGTCTTCGTGATGATTGATGCGCTAAAACCTTGTCCGCTATTCGACGTTGTGAAATGTCTGGTGAAATTGCGTATACAATATCGTCGAGAGGATTTATACCGATATGACCTCTCGCTAATCGTTTGTTTAATCGTGTCCCTGGACCACAAAAGTTATAACCTGGGAGGTGTATTTCAATAGGTAACTTATCTATAATACTATTCAGGACGCCGCGATTCATGTAAGAGGTTTTGTGTGAGTGCTTTCACTATTGCGAACCAACTAACTATATAAGCAACGTTAACTCTAAATTTATATATGATATATCCGTTAACACCGATAACCAATCGCGACTTCAACATTGTTGCGAAAATAAATCGTTACGGTCCTTTATTACCATCAACAATAAGGTGCATCGTCGCTGGACCTTCAATCTGTGGAAAAACAAATATGATTATAGGACTTTTGGAGCAACCAAACGGTTTACGGTTTGAAAACGTTTATGTTTATTCAAAGTCGTTATATCAACCAAAACATAAATATTAAAATGAATTATTACAACCAATTGCTGGAATTGGTTATTATCCCTTTAGAAATTCTGATATAGGTCCATCACAGGCGAAACCTAATTCTGTATTCATCTTTGATGATGTTGCGAACGACAATCATAAGAGAATATTTTAGTATGGGAAGGCATAACTCAATCGACACTTTTTATTTAAATCAAACATATGCTCAGATCCTTAAACATTTAATTAGAGATAATGCTAATTTAATAATACTGTTTAAACAAGACGAATTAAATCTGAAACACGTTTTTTCCGACCATGTTATTGCAGATATGACTTTTGAGCAATTTAAAAGGATTGTGGTATAAATGACGGGAGATATCGCATAGGATTCGATAAATATATATTACTGTAAGTAATGTAAATGATACCACTTTTTAAAAGACAACCATAACAACAGCATGGATGTGAAAGCAAAGAAAGAACTAATCAAAGTTAGGAAAGCAGTAAAGAGGAAACTGCAAATGTTAAAGGAATCGATGGTAGGATAGAATCTTCTATTGCAACAAGCATATCAATCAATTACAAAATCGCTTCTTCACTTGAAATCTGAAAACTGGTAAGTTCGGACGTGCGTTAGGAAAAAAAACGATCATATTCGCGAGCATTTAGCAATGTACACGATTTTTATCATAACCGCTTAACAAGAATCGGGGACCCTCAGCAGGAGCATGATGCTGTTAATGTACGATTTTTGGAGAAGAAGCTGAAACTTCTTTTATCTCAAGATGATGTGGTGAATATTAGAAAGGCATTCGACAAAGTAAGTATTGTATTTTGTTGACGTTGCTAATAAACGTATTTTACACTTGAATGAGCCTACAGCTGGCTTTCATGCAGCTACAAAAAAATATGTAGACGAAAAGGATAGGTTAACAAAAGAACGTATCAGAATCGAATGTGAAAAAGTAAAGGATAGCGCTGTCAGTGAAGGAGATAGAAAGATGAAGGATTTACGAGACGAATTAAAAACAATTGTCTCCAAAAGTGATCAAAAGATGATGAAAACATTTAATGATAAAATGATATATTAATTGAAAATTATAATAATGATAGGGATAAGCAAATAACAAAAATGGTTAATGATGTGATAGAAAAGAATGGCGTCATAATCATGGACACCCTTTCAGCAAAAATTACAGTGTCGAAGAAACTAAAGAGCCACATTGTGACAAACATGAAAAGAGATATAGATGTGAGTGTGAATTAATAAAGACATTGATTAAAGATGAGTGCAAAAAAGTTATGAAATTTGCAGAGAAAGATTTACAAAGAATTCAGTTTAAAGTGGGAGACCGAGTACGAATAAGTAAATATCGTGAATCGTTTAGCAAAGGTTATACATCGAATTGGTCCAACGAATTATTTACAATAAGCCGTATAAAATTGTCTGATCCGATCATGTACTACTTAAAGGACGGTAAAGGGGAAGACATAAAAGGAGGATTTTATGGTATGGAATTACAGAAAGCTGCACATCCAGACGTTTTTTTTGGTGGAGCGAGTATTAAGACGTAAAGGTGATCCGGTTTACGTGAAATGGTTAAAACTCGACCAATCTCACAACAGCTGGATACGAATTTTTTATACCACCTCCCCAAAGTGTGATTATAAATAACATTAAACGTGGTGAATGTAGCCAGTTGTGATCGTTAGTTACTGCACTGAAAGTTAAATGGTAGAAAGTTATGTAATGTAGCGTCAGAGTTGGAGAACGTGGTACAAGAATTTGAGTTAATAGATGGATACGATAAACTTGTAATGATAGGTTATTTAGTAAACGAAGAGAGCGAGCCTGACGATTTAGAAATAGAATGTAATGTTCGTGGGTTTAACAAATTAAACTTTTAAGACTCACAACGATAAAAACTATTTATTTACACTAATTATTATTGAACTTAAAAACACTATTAAATTATAACTAACTTAGGTGATAAATTACTCTATTTATTTACAGTACTGTTACTAAATCACTATTCACTGCGCTGTCAATTTATTTCTAGATTCACTTCTGCAACGGTCAATTTATTTCTACTCCACTTCGGCGATCGTCTCTTCCTTTTTATACTCCCTTGCCTCCTTTCGGGAACGTTCTCCAGCCGTCCAGAGAAGTCTCGTTTTCTTTGAACGGTTTAATTGCTTTCCCGGAACGCAGATACGACACACACGTTTACAGATACGGCACATGAATAAAAGCGCCCGCGGCTAGTCGACGAATCGATAAGCCGCTCACACACACATATGTCCGATCGCACAAGAATTTATATAAAAAATGGATTCCTTATCCTACGAGTTGTATCAAGCAGAAAGACAAACTCTCGTTATCAATTTACGAAGAGCAATACTATCCAATGATTTAGATAGAGTGAAAGTTGTGTGTTAAAAGTTGGGTGTTGAAGTACCACAAAAGGTATTCAAGTGGTTAACAATGTTGCAAGAGGCATCGTTTGATATTTTGTATTTCATATTCGAAATAAAACGACGGTGTGATTTTTTAAAAGCATGTGGTGAAAAAGTGGAGATAACCGGTGATGATGTCCAAGACATTTTAAAGGAAATGTTGACATACGGATCGGTTCTGGTCAAGAACAATAGATCGTAAACATAAAGAAAACGTATAGAACACCATTAAAGTGTGTAGATGATTTAATAATGGATGTAGCATACTACGCGCAACCGAAATATTTGGAAAAGTGTATTAAGCTAATAAATTTGTTCCGGCTTCCATATACTTTAAGTCCGAACATTAACGGTCGTCATCAGACAGTGGTGAGATGGATAGAAGAAAACATTTTATGAGAAGGAACGGAAAAGGCTCCAGGCTGGCAAAGCCGTCCTGACTCAGGCAAATGGCCATCAACTAATATGGAAGATTATAAAAAAATATATACTCATTATTAATGTTAATAACTCAATAAATTGTAACAGCAGAAACATTCAGTGTTTTGTTTCAACGTTCAGAGAGATAATTCAATTTGTAAAGTTAGTTAAAGACTAAGCCTTATTGTGACTTTTATTTAAGCACATGAGAGTATACAAACAATAGTAAGGATATACGTTTAAAATATAATATTGAAGCATTATTTACATATACACATATAGCCTATACACTTATTATTATGTAAGGTTTTCGTAAATATTATCAATAGATTCTTCTGGAAGTGAAGAAGCTTCAAAAAATTTTTGGATAAAATATTCCCCAACCGTTAAATTATCTGTGTGCGGTTGTTTAAAATTTTGAATTAATTGATCGATTTTGCCGTTCAACTTTGAGACAGAATGTTCAGAGTTTTTTATATTCTAATGTCCCCAAGGAAGTGTATTAGTTGTTTTCGGAATTATCGTCTTTAGGACAAAGAGCTACTTTAGTTTTCATTTGAGTGAACATAGTATGAAGGTCAGAAACAAAAACATTCATACATTTTATACTGGTGGAATCGTCCCTAATAACGCGAAGGTAATCGTCAATTTTGAGATGTAATTTAATAACGTTTTTCTTAACACCTTTAGCTTTTTTAACAATTTCATCAATCGCTTCAACACAGTAAGCTTTAGCTCCGGTTCCATAAAATGCTTTAATAGGATTATTAGGGAAGTCATCTTTGAATTTACCGATAACAGATGAGGTAATGGGGATATTGAAACTATTCTCGCGCGGATAATTAGAAGTATCGAAGTGATTAATATTTTCAGTAATGTCTCGGTAAAAGTTTTCAGTGAACACTTTCAAAATGAAGGAATCGGTATCCATGTACATCAAAGAAATGTTGTGTTAATATTTTCGTTTAAGAAAGGTGTAGTAGAAGTAGTACATAACAACTTTTGATAAATCTAAGATAGTAAAACCAACGTAGAGAGGTTTATCGTAAATAATACGTATTTTATTCATCTGAATGGCTACGAAATTGGGAGTGAATATTTTTTTTTTTTTGAAATTAGGTTTAGCTATTAAACTCTCGGCACCAAGAAAGCGTCCAGAATTTTGCCAATGGGTGATTAATTTTACATCAACTCGTTTATTAACGTTCTCCATTGTTTTTCCGAAAACACTATTGTTCATTAATTTGAAGAAGGATTTCCCAAATTTATTTTCAGACAAATTACGTTGTCGGGTATTTAAATCAATAAAAGGTTTAAGCCAGTGGGACTGTTTAAACTGGATAACTCTGTGAACTTTAAGTAATCATAGTCCATTATGAAGGGCTTGTTGAAGCGTAAGATAATGAAGAACATTTTTGTCTTATTTATACGGTTCGGTATCTGTTTTCTGACTTTACTATTCACATTAGCAGGAGAAATAATGTTTTCAACTAAAAAGGGGAGATCAGCATGTAAATCATGGAGGTGTTGTCAGATATTCAACATCTACTTCAAGTACGTAACCGTATTCAGAAGAAGCATGTAAAGAGAGAACATTCAATTCATCAATTTCGGCTTGGGTTAGCCAAAGAAAGTGAAAAACACGAAGTGATTGACTAATACTATGTCCATACAAATTAGTAGCATCCAAATACATAATGTAGGAGGTAGGCGCGGACGGGTTGTAATCGGGGATGTGAGGGTTGTTAGCGAAGTGCATTATTTGAACGCATTTACTTATTCCTCCACGTATCCCTTTTTGAAAAAAATTTAACATATCGATATCAGTTAGAAGTTGTAAACTAACGCGAGTGAATTTTAACATACTATCCCACGCAAGCCCCGGCGCTGTGTAATACTGAGCAGGGTCTAAGTTGTAAGTGGTGAGACATATTTGTCGGAAATTCTCGAAAACATCAGCTAGCAAAAGAACATCTGTTTTCAAGTAGATATCAGAGTATTATCCGAGAGTTGAACATGAAAAAGTATTCCAAACAGTTTTAGCTCTTTTATAATCGTCATCGGAAACGGGGAGGGAAGTCAATTTATCNGCGCTGTGTAATACTGAGCAGGGTCTAAGTTGTAAGTGGTGAGACATATTTGTCGGAAATTCTCGAAAACATCAGCTAGCAAAAGAACATCTGTTTTCAAGTAGATATCAGAGTATTATCCGAGAGTTGAACATGAAAAAGTATTCCAAACAGTTTTAGCTCTTTTATAATCGTCATCGGAAACGGGGAGGGAAGTCAATTTATCGAAGAAATCGTCTTTCTGCGGAAATATTGTTTCATCAAGCTTAGCAACATCATCTACGTACGAATAAGGGAAAACACCTTTCCGTCGCACAAGTTGAAAGTGATTAGGATCGGGAAAGTATTTCTTCACTTGCAAACATTGCTGAGCATCAAGTTCATCCGACAGCTTGTCGAGGGAGGAAGTCATGAAACGAAAGGAATCGAGAAATCTAATCTTCACGAACACATTTTGTGTTGAATCGTCTGTTTCAGCTTGAACCGTATCAACTCGTAATAATTTGGAAAAGGATATGTATTTTTCTTTATTTTGAGCTATAACGGTAAATTTAACATCGTTCACAGCCATTTCCTTTAGAAACAAGTGGCAATCATATCCGGGAGGTTGTGGAAAAAAACAGGCACAAAGTTGGGTAGCTTGTAATTTAAATTACATCTGGAGTGAGTAGCTCCTAATCGAACTTTACCAGTCAAATGACAATGATCATGCACCTTGACGTCATCGTCCAGAAATGGTTCTTCGCAAATATTGCAAGAGGTAGCGTCGGAGAAGAGACGTATTTCTTCATCTGTCAGGGGTATCATGGGAGCAACGATCTTCAAATATCGATGATAAATATAAACATCTCGATCGAGAGTTGTAACGAATTGATTGGTGCAATCGGGGCCTCAATATGATCTGAATTTCGAGAGGGAATCATCGAAGGAGCACTTCATCAAACAAGCAAAGGAATGAGGTTGATGTTTGTGGGTGGATGTGGTGGCGGTCTTGTTAGGGTCATGAAAACATGTATGAATTGGTCGCAATACGGTTTCAAAGTCTGCGTATACAACAAATGGTACTTTGATACGTTTCTGATAATTTTCAAATTGTAAATTTGATTGGGGACAATCCTACCCATCTTATCCATCTTGAAATCACCGTTGGGAAGGCTGGTGTAGACATGATTACAGTCACGCTGCTGATGACGTTGTAGGTGAGGTAAAGTGGAGAAGTTTTGTAGGCAACCGTCGCATAAGAATTTGCGATGTCCAGTTTTAAAAAGTTGTTGAGAAAGTAAACGGGACATGTCCTTTATCCAACAGTAGTGATTATTTCCTAGATCATTATCGAGCAAGAGCAGATTGAAGTGTAGCCGTCGCTTGATGGGTGAGTAGTAAAGGGGGTCAACGATTTCCCATGTTCCCATTTCCATTTTTCAAAACTGATTCAGACCCGTAGACATTCACAGAGCAATGGTTCTTCGATTCAAATTTCGGTATGTCAGTTAATTTCATAGGAAATTGGATACCGTCGTAGTCCAAAGTGTGAGAGTAATGTGGATAGGAAGTAGTTCTTTGCGGGTTCGCTTGTGCGGGATACAGAGCTGACGTAATGGTCCATGCGAAGCAGGCCTGATCGTCGTTTCGCACATTCACAACCGCTTTCTTCAATAAAATTTGTTTCGGTAACGGAATGTAGGAAGACGCTCTCAGCGGATTGTACTTGTTATAGTTGATTTCAAGGAAAAGAACCCTTTCTAAAATTCATCCTGTAGAAATGGGGAAATGTTAAATGAAACGAAACGTATACTAAAAAGGATGAGTTACCTGACTCTCATTCTTGAAACTCTGACGCCTTAGCCTCAAGTATCTCAAAGAAGTTTTGTAAAAGATTCGGAAGATCGATCGATCGAGTCACAACATTGTTGTTCGTGTTGAAGGATTTAATTTCAACCAACTGTTTGGTTTCGTGCACGTAACGTCCATGAACTTCGAGATTTATTTTAAGCGTGTCGTGGAGGTGGATCTGATTACGTATAACACGCACGCATTTGTCGAGAACATCGGTGAAGAAGTCGTTATACGATAGAAGGTATTTCGCAGACGTAATACCAAACGAAGCAATCCTGCTAGCGAAAGCAGAGGAAAGGAAACCGATTCCCTCCTCAAGAGGTGAACAACAATTTTGTTTATGCTGTAGGGTGCGCAGGTGACCGTTGTACGAAGATCGAGGAACATATATTTTACACGTTTCACACCAGCGGTCGGAAGAGGTGGCAGATGCAGCACATTTCGGTTTTTTATTCGGTAGCGTGGAATTAGGATGGTACTGTAATCGTTTACAAGGCAAAGCTTTTTGATGTCGTTTTAAATTGTCAGATCGCGGTAAGGACTTATTGCAGTCCGGACAACGAATCATATCGGTTAGATGTAACAGAGGTGTCTCGAGAAAGACTGAGGAAGACCGTGTGCGAAGTAGATTTAACAATGTAAGAAAATGTGAAGGAGTGGGAGAAAATGAAGAAGGTGAGGGTTGTGACGGGGGGTGGGGTGGTTTGAAGATATTTAAGAGACATGTATAGATGAAAAGGTTAGTGTTGGGCCACACTCTTCATAGTCCATCTCCCCAACCTTCCTCCCTCAACTTTTTACCCATCCCTCTCAACCCTCTCCTCTTCCTCAAACTTCCCCCATCTTCTCCCGGTAGTTATAACCACTAGGTTGAACTACCATCTCAAGCAGGGTTTTTAGTCGGTAGGCGCTACCTACAGGAGTGAATCCGACACTACCCCCTTGGGCTGAATTGGGACAGTGTGATGTGGCAGATGCGTCAGTGATTAGCTTGGACGAATCGGAGCTGTCAGCGATGTTGGAGGAGTTCTTCCAGAACGATGAGTTGGTGACGAAGACAGTCGGCGGAGGAAAATCATGTGTAGGAGATGTAGCCACGGAAAGGATAGCAGTACCTGTGGCTAGTACATCGCGGACGCCGGCAGAGGGCGGTAAATCCGTAAGTATGAAGCCTAAGAAGCGGACATACAACAGAAGAGTGTCGGGCGGTCCGTTGGATTATTCAAAGCTTGTGGACCAGGTGCGAGAAGCAATGAAGACACTTCAACGGGAGAAGCGAAAACGGGAAGGTGAAATAAAGGACCATGACATGAAAGGCGCTTCAGTTTTGGAACAAATAAAGCGGAAAGAAAAAGAGTTGGAGGATCTGAAGAAAAGTCGTGAAAGCAGCTGTAGAATGGTGGTGGAAGGTAGAAAGCGAATGGAAGAGGTGGAGAAGAAGTTAAACGAATTGCAAACACAATTGTTGAACATATTTAATTAATATTGTAAATATAGTAATATAAAATAAAAGATTGTATTATAAGATGATTTTATTTAATAATTTTCTCTTGAAGGAATGATGATGGGTAATTCAGTTATATATATGTGATTGAAGAAATATTTTTGTTTCCAATATTATTGTTCAATGCTTTCAAGATGACTGTATTGTAGATGTATGGAAAAATAAGATGTTACGATGTTGGCATCGTATTGTGCCTGAGCAATTCTGTCTGCCCGTCGGAACGTATGACGCGATTTGTTACGTGGGCCAAAATGGCACACGTGCCTATATAAGGGCGCCCATTTAGCGCCNCGAAGACCGAAAACGCTCAGTGGCCGGAAAAAACGGCCACATCGCGTTCTGGCTGCCTTCGAACGCACAGAACGCGTTTTGGCTGTTTTTAAACGCTCGCAACGCGTTCTGGTAACTGTTAAACAGCCGGAACGCATTTTGTCAATTGTTGAACGCTCACAACGCGTTCTTAATGTTCGACTTGTATTATTTGCCGCTTTCTACCTGCGTACAATGAGATTTATATTGTACTTATAAAACAAATGAATTTCAATCCATTTTTCAGTTTATAGGAAACAATTCAATTATTGACAACTGTAATTGGATACCAAAGATGGTTTCGGTTTTTCTCGCCGAATCATTTCAACAATATTCAATTTCTTATAATTGTTTTTCAGTTCTAGGAAGAAAGTTACACTGAACACTTAGTAGTTTGAGTATATAATAACTAACTTGACTTCATGAAAAATCAGTATAGTTCTCGTCAGTGTAGCGAGAAGATCAGCCTGTCATTGACTAAACAACTTACTAAAGTCGTTTGAAAAGTTACACATTCGTTAAAATGTCTGATAAATCAGCAAAAGAAATTTTTTATGATAAAGTAAAACCAATTATTGATAGTTGTGACGATAGATCTATGTTGCTGACTGAGGAAAGGTACGAATTTCTTGTACGAGAAGTTGAGATGCGTTGCGAGCGTTTAAAAACAGCCAAAATGCGTTCTGTGCGTTGGAAGGCCGCCAGAACGCGATGTGGCCGTTTTTTCCGGTCACTGAGCGTTTTCGGTCTTCGGGCCTAACATATACATGTTTAATATGTAACATTCCATACATGACGTAGTGTAAGGTACCGCTCCCTTCTGCTTTTACGTCACGGAGGTAGTCTTCTATCTCCTGACAGAAAGAAACGGGTCTTGTTTTGCTTGAAACGGTCCATATTGTCATCATTTCACCTGAAGTTTTCCAAGCATCGCTTTGGAAAATGGTGAAGGGTACCGTGGTAGTTTCTAAAGTTGTACCTACGAAAATGATGTAGTAATATATGCTGATATTTTCAAGAGAAGAAGTCTTCTGCTGAAGGAATGGAAGATGTGGGAATTTATATGATTTGGAGGAGTGCAGTATAAGTAGGGTGAAAAGAATTGGAGGAAGATGAGAGTGGGGGAAGCGAGGATCTGCAGAGTTCTTAATATGGAAGGAAAAATGTATTGTGTAATCAGTAATGGTGTAGGCAGCATGGGATTCGTTTGTAGAACATCGTGGTTCGAGAACCGTTCATTAAGATTATTTAATGGTATAGTCAGTGCGCTACCTATATTCTATCGCACAGACTTCGGAGCGGACGTATGTGAGGACGAGTGGATACAGTCATGGCGATCTGGTTTGAATATTGAGAATAATTACCGGCAGTTTTTGCCAGTCAACGGTGAGAGATGCGATAATAGCGAAAGACGTATAAAGAAGGGTTATGTGCAGCATAAATATACGATGGAAAATAAGTGTTCATTGGAACATAATCTGAGACGTAGTGTGTGTGACAACATTAACGAATACACGTGTACCGAAGGGAAGGTGTTGTTAAACTTACATGAAAATAGAACGTTGGTGTTGTGTAGCAGTTGCTACGAAGAAGACGGTGTAGGGGAGGAGGTTTGTAAATGTGAGGATATAGTGTTCGTGTTCGTATTACATGTTCACGGTAGACATCATCACCATTGTGATGACTACTGACAACTGGAGATATGTGTGATGCAAGTATACTGCAGCCAGGCTTCACGGGGGACTCATCGACAAACGTAAAATTACAGATTGTAGAATTATTGTTAGGTTGGGTAAGAAACGGTACGTATCGATGTGGTGGTAGGACATTTTCTGCAAACGATGGGAAAAAAGGAAGTTGTTCGATGTAGAGTGAGTGAGTCAGAAGATAGTGGAAAGAGGGGAAATTGTAGTGTTTAGTAAAGTGGTTGAAGCTGATAATGTAGTAAATGTGCATTTCATAAATATATTATAAATAATTAATAGTTGATAATATGTTATTAATTTACACCACACGTAAATTGGATGGCAGTTTACAGAAAATTCATGCGCGCAGCTTCGATGACTGAACAACCATAATCGCGAACATTCGTGACAAAGATTTCTGACGCATGCGTATACGGAATATGTGAGCACAACATTAGCGCATGGGGATTAGCATGATAGACTAATCGACGCATGCGTAGTACGAGAAAACGCACGTGTTAACTGTGTAGATGACGTCACGTCTGCAAACTACATTCCAATGGTGGTTGAGAGGCGAATAACTTGTTTAGTAGGAGGGTGCGGGGTAAGAGGGGAGTAGTTGGTAAACGGAGAGCATTCTCATGGTTTGGAAAAATTTTAGGAAGCCGGCAGTGCCGAAGTCCCGTATTGTGTAATATTTTAAAACAATCATATTTTGTTTGAANCCTTCCACTCAACCAACTTTTTTTTACTCCTCCTAAACGTATCCCTACTTCTTTCCCTCTCTCCAACAAATAATTTATTTTCAAAATCCCCATTCTTTCTAGTATAAATTCAACAATATATGTATTAATGCTTACACTCACTGACATCGCTAAGAGCCAATAACATCATGTGACCAGTAACAGCAACCGTTTTAACAGTAACCATTTAACAGTTACACGTTTACGATCGATGACATTTTCGTGTTACCTACTCCTCTGTGCTAGAATCGGTTAATCTGGTCGCAAGTACGTATAGAAGCTCGAATGGTTCGAGCTCGAGTGGGTCGAGCTCCTGGTTCACAAGCCTTAAATAATCCAACGGATCGCCCGACACTCTTCTGTTGTACGTCCGCTTCTTAGACTTCATATTTACGGATTTACCGCTCCCTGTCGGCTTCCGCGATGTACTAGCTACAGGCACTGCTATCCTTTCCGTGATTACATTTCCTTCACATGATTTTCTTTCACCGACCGGTCATCATTTGCGAGAAAAGATGGAGGCACTGACGTCAGCTTGGGAGAGGAAGCGCGATGCTCGCGGTAACGTGAGCACAGAGCTTGCCCAAGTGCGAAAGTGCAGGACCATTTTAGAAGACGAGGTCGCTCGTCTTCAAAGAAAAATCCTGCAGCTATCGGAGAAAGAGGCGCAACTGGTGGAAGAAGAAGATAGGTTGCGTCTCGAAGGGCATGAGGTGGAAACAAAGCGCCCGAGGTATGAGGGCTCTGTGTGGGTGGGCAGAAGCTGGCACAGCAGTTGGTGCATGTACCTACCCAAAGACCCGGGGAAAAAGTGTGTGTAAATGGTTAAGTGTTAAATGTAATTTTAGTAAGTATGTATAGTATTGTAATTAGTTTTTAATAATAATTAGGGTGTAGTAATTAAACTTCGTAATTAAGGAAAAAAAAAGGAAACGGGGTAGGTAAAGGGGTGTTAGAAGTGGTAATACAGCAACAAGTACGGAGATAACATTAGCTGTAAACGATGAAATATGATGATACCTGATTTTTACGATTTTATCTTTCCTAGGAGACGCTGTGTATAGGTATGCCAGGGATGCAAAATGGGGTGAGAAGAAAATCCGCTGGAAAACATCATAGGGAAATGGGTTACTGGGGGGGGGCAGAGGTGGGTGGAGGGGGGTCAGAGGCGTTAAGTCCGAACGGGGTAGTTGTGTGAATTCAGCTTTAACAGTGGCAGAGGGGTCTCTTTTTTTAAAATCACTCCTTATAACTCTAATTAATTCTACAATTTAAGGGAAGAAACTTAATTCCTTAATAACAGCGGCTCACCACTTTCGCTGGATGGAAAACGTTCTTCACTGAAAGGCAAACTTTTTTTATTAAAACATTTTCCCGCTATCGTCCACCCTTCATACACTTTCTGGGGCTAAAAGTATGGGGGTAAACCATGTAAAAAAACATTCTCATACTTTTTTACGTGGGATCATTTTAGTTACCCTTAAACATACATTTTACAAGAGGAACACTTTTTTTTTCCACTGCTTCTGTTTTTTAAGTAACTTTGAAAGTGTTAACATTTTGTCAACTTTATTTTTTTTTTTAGAGATTCCAATAATTTATTGGGTAGCATCTTTTAAGAACATAACTTATTGCAAGATTATATCTCCTTATGCTTCAAAAAAATTAATAAATTGTCCGTTTTACACTTTTACCCCCATCATTTATTACGTTGAGGGATTTTATAAATGTTTCTTCTGTTCTTATACTACATCTCATTAACTAACTTTTCATATACTACTCACTCGTCCAACTCATTAATTACACTAACTTGAAACATATCGACTTCCACCAAATTTACTATAGTCATAACTTTTTTTCTGCGACACCTCTCCATTAAAATCATAAACGGGTAGTACATTGTAAATAACAAATTTTATCTTCTCTACGCTCCTTCCATTATTCCACTTTTTCACCAATAAACAATTATTACAGTTCCAACATTACATAAATACTTATGTCACCACTCCTACCTTCCTAATCCCCCACTATGCTATACTCCTTCCCTAATAATACTTCATCATCCCCACTATTCCCCCCACCACCTTTCTTCCAATATAAACCATTGAAACTTTTGTAGAGCATCACTTCATGAGAAGGGTCTTGCGGTTTACAATGGATCTTTCTCTTGTGTCCATTGTCCTTTCAGCATTCCGACAAACAACCAATTCAACTGTACCCATCACCCGGTTGCAATGCAACATTTGTCAACGTCTTCGTGAAAGCAGTAACGTTGCAACAGGGTTCTGTTGACAAGAATGTCTTGATAACACACCTCTACTTTTTTGTCACAGCTGCAGAATGTATCACGTCGATGTTGTGGACTCCTGCTGTCGACCTTGTCGTCAGGGGGTTCACTCATACCTCTGCGAAAAGTCGGGTCTTCTTTATGAGATCGATGATACCCACACACTTTCCTGCTTACTCTGCACTTCAGGAGAACAAAGGCGTCATCTCTTTCGCTCCATTATGCTGACACCATCCCTGCACTAACTTTTTTTCTCATTACCTTTCCCTTCCTTTCCCTCCCAAACTTTCCTTTTCCACACTTTTGACCTTGACACACTTCTTCACATATATACCACTGTTACATGTTGTTATTATTAAATATACTTCCACATTACATCATCATTTATTTCAGAACAAATTGATTATATACATGTTTAAGCTCCATCAACATTTACGATATTATTACAAATTTTCCTCACATAATCTTTTTCAAATATACTATCCCTCCTTAAATGATGGTTATGGGTGCAAACAAATTCGCAACTGCAAATTTCACCGCACCATCCGCAATGAATGTGGACTTCGTCGTGGAGGTGAACTTCTAACATCCACAAATTCGGTACTCGCGTATACAACGACATTATTCTACCATTGTTCGCTCCATACCGGCAACTCCCACACATAGGTAGATAAGGAAGATTATTCCTATCGCAGTACAACATGTAAGCAGAACATGCTTTATAGTTAATTTTGCACTCAAACAGTTTACGGGCTACGCTTCACTCTTTCATCCGACTGATGTCACTTACATACCTCATTGCTTTATTTTCACTGTACTGCTGTCTATCCACGTAGTCTTCTCTATGTAACACGACATTACGATGTACTTCGTCCAAAATCTCCACATGTTCAACAATATTCCAATATTGTACACCACCACACACTTCATGGATACAGTTGCCGCTACTTAAATCCATTCTCACACTTCAATTTTCACATTTCTACCTTTTATGTACAACACTCCTTTGGTTGTCTTTCAATTATACTCCCTTCCACTCAACCAACTTTTTTTTACTCCTCCTAAACGTATCCCTACTTCTTTCCCTCTCTCCAACAAATAATTTATTTTCAAAATCCCCATTCTTTCTAGTATAAATTCAACAATATATGTATTAATGCTTACACTCACTGACATCGCTAAGAGCCAATAACATCATGTGACCAGTAACAGCAACCGTTTTAACAGTAACCATTTAACAGTTACACGTTTACGATCGATGACATTTTCGTGTTACCTACTCCTCTGTGCTAGAATCGGTTAATCTGGTCGCAAGTACGTATAGAAGCTCGAATGGTTCGAGCTCGAGTGGGTCGAGCTCCTGGTTCACAAGCCTTAAATAATCCAACGGATCGCCCGACACTCTTCTGTTGTACGTCCGCTTCTTAGACTTCATATTTACGGATTTACCGCTCCCTGTCGGCTTCCGCGATGTACTAGCTACAGGCACTGCTATCCTTTCCGTGATTACATTTCCTTCACATGATTTTCTTTCACCGACCGGTGCTGTCTTCCTCATCACAACTGATCGTTGTGGAAGAACTCCGCTAGCATCTCTGACAGCTCCAACTCGTCCAAGCTAATCACTGACGCACCCATCGATGTTTACTAATGGACATGCCTTAGCCATAGATATGCCTTAGCGGTCAGAATTGTGGTACAACAAAAGAAAGAGATGGAATCAAGTTTCGGACAATATCCATCTCTCTCACGATAGTGCGTAAGCGTCATGAAAGAGATAGCATTAGTCCGAAACCATACGCCATCTCCCTCACTGTTTGAGCCAAAAAATTATTACAACGACTTACGGCTAAGGCGTAGACATTTATTAATGGACGTGCCTTAGCCGTATATCGTTGTAATAATTCTTGGCTTGAAAAGTGAGAGAGATGGCGTCCGGTTTCGGACTAGTGCAATGTCTTTCATGACACGCTTACAATTCTGACCGCTAAGGCATGTCCATTACTAAACGTCGATGGGCTAAGGCACGTCCATTAATATCTGTCTATGGACGCACCAGCCGCATCACTCTGTCCCAATTTGTTTAGTTTATCCTCGAGGAGGGGAAATCTTCAAAAGACACGCGTGCGCTATTAGTGAATCATAGATAATATGATTAACTAATGCCATTGAAAAATTTAGTACTATTTGTAATCATTACTAATAAATAATATAAAAATAAACTTCGCTTATCGTAATAGTTCAATCTTCAATCATAAATGACACGCAATCAATTAACATCAATTAAATTAACTTATCTTTAGTAGTTTTTGAATAAATTGACAATTAATTTTCATCTGCACCCGAAACAGTTTTCCTTTTTTTAACAGAACTAATAGACGCAGAATTACTTATTTACGTGCTAACAACTGGCAAACGACGCACATTTATTGGTAAAGTTTGCATCAGCAGATTATTTATATTCGGTGCCAGTTTCACACGATTATAGCATACAGTAGCATATTGTCTATGGTAGCATATGACTATTATTGCCAGTTCCTAATCTGTGTTCTATGGTCAGATCCATCCAGTCCCATCGGTTCCCTGGCTTTCATAATGGTCTAATAGATTTCAATTGTTTGAAACCTGTCAACAATATGTAGGATATTAATTAAAAGTAAAAAAGAATGAATGAAATTTTGAAAGTTTATATTACAGTATTGTGATATCATTATATTAATATTATGAGAGGCTGGTGCACTATTTGGAATTGCAAGTTAACTATTATAATATTGGTTTCAGCTATTTGTACGTTAATTTACTATGGCTTTCAAATTTCCTACTTGTTTGATCGTGTGAATAATATAGGTAGGATGTATCTCTTTCTATAAAGTGAATGTAGAAAAGAAAAATTCTATTAAA
Organism: Agrilus planipennis; assembly: GCF_000699045.2. Classification (NCBI taxonomy): domain Eukaryota; kingdom Metazoa; phylum Arthropoda; class Insecta; order Coleoptera; family Buprestidae; genus Agrilus; species Agrilus planipennis. The sequence continues at coordinate 198,685 of NW_020440372.1, read as the reverse complement.
TGCTTTAGGTATCGTCAAAAATAAAATAAGTTACGAAGAAAATTATTTGAGGAACAGGATTAACCATGAAGACAATTTGGTTGTAATATATAACAGGGTTCCTAAAACTGCTTCAACTAGTTTTGTAGGAATTGCATATGACTTATGCAAACAAAATAAGTTTCATGTAGTTCACATTAATGTCACATCCAATAATCATATATTATCTTTAAGTAATCAGATTAAGTTAGCATGGAACATATCGCAGTGGGATTCTTTAAAGCCTGCCCTTTATCATGGTCATTTTGCCTTTTTGGATTTTCAGAAGTAATTTGTTTGGTGTATAGTTAACTTCATTTTTATAATATAATTTATTATAGGTATGGGAATAACAAGCCATTTTTTATTAACATAATTCGGAAGCCGCTAGATAGAATGGTATCATATTATTATTTTTTAAGATATGGTGATAATTTCCGACCATATTTGGTAAGAAGAAAGCATGGTGATACAATGGTAAGTTGTTTTTATGGAATAATATGAATTGGAATTAATATTAAATTTGCAATAGACATTTGATGAATGCGTAATAAATGAAAATTCAGACTGCAGTCCAAACAATATGTGGCTTCAGGTGCCATTTTTTTGTGGACATGCTGCGAATTGTTGGTAAGATTTTTTTATGTTTTATTAAACTTTGTTCTAGTACCTGTAGCTATTTTCAGATTTATATTATGTAAAAAATGTTGTTAGGATCACAGTAACTTACGCTTATTATTATATATGAATTTTAAATGATTCACTAATATTATAAAACTGTTTTTTGGAGTGCATATAATACTTTTTCATTGGCGTTTTATCTTTTATTACATTCATAATCAAGATAGAAATTGATGTGTTATTGTTATTTAAATTGCATAATCTCTCGCACGTGACTTATATAGAATAAATGTCATCTAGGAAACGCAAAACAGGCGCAAATTTCATTGAGCATTCAACTAAGGATGACTGTTTATGTTATCCCAATAAAATTCTTTAAGCTAACCCAGTTTGTTGTAATAATTGCAATTAAACTTATCACAAAGCTTGTAGCCAGCAATGTGGCATTTTACCTTTGGGTGCTATGAGGAAGTGCTGTGACCCTTCTTTATTTAGTGTACCTACTGAAATGACATCTGATTTAAATAATGGTGAAGGTGGTGAGGAATGATGATGAAGATGCAGATGTGCCTTCTCTGGAGAATGATAATGAACCTATCACCAAGTTAGGTTTGCTTTACACATTAAAGCACTATTGAGGTTTATTTAGTCTTAATGAATCTATAAACAGCTTCGTGTTTTACTCTTCAATTAATGAAGAAAAAAATCTGCTAAAGAAGTTAAACAATCAGCTGATAAAATGCAGCTGTATTGACTTCACTTTAACAACATTTTAGTGACTTAAAGGCCTCTACCTCAGGTAAATTTGCAAAATAACTTGACTCAAGTATGCGATGAAAATTCTCAAAACGTGTATAATCTCATTGATTTTGTTTCAAACATTTGTAATAAAAATAAGTCAAAAACCTCATGAACGAGAAGAATTCAGGTATCAAGAGAAATTAATAACAGGTCCAGGAGATTTTTATTACTGAAAATGACTGATGTATTGAAAGATTATTCCAAAGATACCTTTTAAATATTATAGAATAAATTCAATTTGTACTATAGTTTTAGTAGATACGATATTTATTACTAGGTAACTTATACAGAAAAATTAGGTGTATAAACATTATAAATAATAGACTCAAAAAAAGAGATTAATTTTTTTTCTTAATTATATCGAAGATGCTGAAAAAAAAATACTGTGAAAACATGTACTATAAAGTTTCTCATAAACTTGTTGGTTGCGTCGAAAAATTGGAAAAATCTAAAAATTTATCATTAATCCAACTTTAACGTTGAATAACTTTTGAGGGAACAAATATATCAAAAAATTATAAGAGACCTTTTTGTGGGGCGTTAAAATTTTTATAAGAAATAATATATCTGACGCTATGGGTAAATAGTTGTGATCAAATTTGTTCATATGTTTGCTTAAACGAAGGGCCTATAAGTCTAAGAAATTTGTGCTGTACAGATTCTAGACGATGGAATCGACATGCCAGTAAAGGTGTCCAAATCGGACTGGCGTAGGCTATAACTGATGTAATAAAGGCATAGGAAAGTTTTTTAAGGGTATTAACTTGTCTAAAATCACTTGATTGACGGGAAATGAAGAAGAGTGACCGTGATGCCTTAAATATTATATGATTAATGTGACTATTAAATGAAAGATGATCATCGAAGATAACTCCGATGTCACGTATCTCAGAAACTCTATGTTTTGGTTGTTTAATTGTAGTTGAACGTTATTATAGTATTAGTATTGCCACTATAGTAAGACATAATTGCATATTTAAGCACTTGAAAACGAAGACTTGTCCTAACTAACCAGTCCGAGAGAGAATTGATATCCAATTGAAAATCGGCTGCGTCCTCCAGAGATCTAGTAGGTAGGAATATTTTCCAGTTGTCAGCGAACTGAAGCATATATGATTTATTGAGGACTGTATAAATTGAACTGACGGCGATGTTAAAAGAAGCGCGCAGTGGGCACCTCGGAGTACTCCAGAGGAGGCAATAATTTCAGTAGAAGTAAATTTACCAATTTTGACATACATTTTTCTATCGCTAGTGAATAAACGAAACAACTGCAGTGTGCTGTCGTCTAAGTTATACTTCCCCAGTTCAGTCAGCAAAGCTTGTGACTGGGGGAATCAAGTGCACCACTTAAATCTGATTAGACATCCAGTTGAGCATTATTATTAAATGAGTGTATAACATGCTCATTAAATATAGACAAGTTAGTACAAGTTGATCTTCCCTCAGTAAAACCTGCTGAGTTGCTGGAATGAAGTTATTTAAAATAGTACTTAGCTTATTTGACATAATTAAATCAAATAGTTTAGAAATAGAATCAGCCAACGCAATGATGCGGTAGTTTGATGTTAAGTCCCTTCGAGCCTTTTTATATATGGGTTTGATATACATATGAAATACGAAAGGTAGGAAAAAGCTCTTTACTTAAAGAAGAATAAATAAAGGTTGTACAAGTGCATCTGGGCATTGTTTGATGAGTAATTGTGGAATTCCATCAGGGCCATATGACAAAGTTGATTTCATTTTGTTATTCCTAAAGAGATGTCTGGTACTGATGTGAAATGAAAGGGTACTCCTCAATTGATGTTGGCTGATACACACACAGACATACTGCCGAAGAATAATCGGAGAAAGACTAATTGATTGGAATAAGTTGGAGACAAGAATTTGAAATTTACCCAGCTGCATCATGTGAAATAGAAGCAGAAAGGACAGCAGGACTCCTGAACAATTATATATACACGGTGAAGGCAGAAAGCACCCTTTATCGAAGGTGTGAGGAAGGAGAGGAATAGACAAGAAAGAGAACGACCAATCGGGTACAAAAAAAAAGTAACCCTTCTCATTAGGAATGTTCGGAGGGACTACATTAATATCTAAGGCGACGTCGTAAAATGACTTTAAATCTTTAACATGACACCTATGTATATTAGTACTATCCTCCTCCGAGGAGAGCGAACGCATTGGGTGAATCTCATAGCTAAAATTCCTCACCAGGGAAACTGTGCTTTCACAAAACATCGACAAGAGTTGCAAATAGGTGTGCAGATTTTCAATCGTCGAACGGTAAACCGGTCAAGCTGGTCCAAAACAAGTAAAACTACCGTCAAAAACGGGAAAAGTCCTCCAACAATACTCTCGAACAAGAGAACGGAAGAAGGGTCATAAAGGCTGGCTTCACCAGGTCTTAAAAATTGCCCACAAAAGAACAGGGCATGGCTCACACACCATACAAAATTCAAGGAAAAAATTTCCGCATCGAAACTAGGTAATCGATATCTTCTCGAATGTTTGATGGTGACGCTACCCCTCAGCTAAGCAGCGTTACACAGCAACAGCGTGAATAAACCTGATTCATCTTCGTAGTCACCTAGGCCAAAAATCGTACCAAGCCAACACACAAAAAACCAAACCCACACCTGGTGAAAAGACCATAAACAGGGAATAAACAACTCATAGAGTAACGCATTTTTTTACACAAAAAAACCTTTACAATCTTTGAAATATTTGTTTTAAGCGAATTAAGTGTTCCTGTAAGGATTTTAAAAATATTTCAATGTCCATATAAATAAAAGCAAAGTACAAATAGTCTCGCAGTACAGTGTCCAATATCCGTTAGAATGTATCGGGTGCGTTTTTTAGTCCAAACGGCATAGGTACTTACTCGTCATGATCGTTGTCAATAGAAAAAGAAGTACTCTCTTTATGAAGAGGGATTTGTAGAAAGCTAGAAATTAAGTCTAGAATATAGTAATAAGAACATTTTCCTAAAGAATCTAAAATGTCCTCAATTCGTGATAAAGGGTATTCGTCTTCTAATGGCTTTTTTGTTAAAGTTCGCAAAAGTCAATAACCATTACGCCATTTCTTTTGTCCTGATCCTTTCATCTTTTTTGGTACTATCCAAATAGGAGATGTATAAGGGGAAATAGAAGGTTTTGATAACGTGTCCATTAAATTTTTTTTTGATTTGATTTTGAATTTCGTGTTTATGTTTTTGCTGTAACAGAACTTTTTTTTTGTAAACAGGTGAACCGTCACTTGTTTTGTTATGATAGGTAACTTGTGTAGTCTCTGTCAATTTTTGTTGGTCGAGGCCTGTGTGTGAAAATTTTCATTTTTGTTTTCTTCTATGGTATTTTTGTCTGATTGTGAGTAAAGAAAATTGGAGGTATCATAAGGATCAGTAGATGAACTGATTGAGCACTAAAGGCCGTTGTGTGTTGCGAGTTGCTTGCTACCATTTCGTTAGCACTAGTGGCAAGCGTCTTCAGAGGTCCTTCCACCTTCGATGCTGGGCGCGCTAGCGAAACATTAGGAAGCAATTCCATCACACGAGGGTCTGTGACGTTTCGCCGCAGCTGATTCGCCACCGTCGTTTCTCCGCGACTATTTCGCCGTCGACCGTTTAGCCACCAGCCCTTTCGCCGTCGAAGAAATAAAATAAAATTGAACCTTCTGTTCGATTTTATTTAAATAATTGTTTATTCCAGATATTAAAACCAGTTGGTTACTACGGAAGTAAAGTAATTTTATTTAACTTTAGAGTATTTGAACAATAATGAGTTACAATTTTAATATACTTCTATGACAAGCTTTTTGTACAACGTGTTTCTTACAACTGCTATAATGTGAACAGGATTCGAACCAGACAAAACATAAACTTTTAATAAGAAAAAATTGATACAAGTCATGGATTGTTTTCTTAATCTAAGCTACATATAACACTTGATTAGTTATTCTACGATTTTGCATTATTATAAAATTGTTGTACTCTAACACCCTTCCTCAACGATTTGCAACAAAAACTAATTTTTAATTAAACCAATTTTCTCGGATAGGAACTGCAATTTTGTTTTGTTTAGACCCTATGTCAACATTCACTATCAGCTCCCGAAACCGCGTCTTTGATACANTACAAGTCATGGCTTGTTTTCTTAATCTAAGCTACATATAACACTTAATTAGTGATTCTACGAATTTACATTATTATAAAATCGTTGTACTCTAACACTCTTCTTCAACGATTTTCAAAAAAAAATAGTTTTTAATTAAACCAATTTTCTCGGATAGGAACTGCAGCTTTGTTTTTTAGACCTTTTGTCAGCATATCCGCTGGCATATCACTTGTTGTACAGTATTTGAATTCAACAATGTCTCTATGTTTTAATTCCCTGATAAAATGAAATTTTGTATCTATGTGTTTTGTTCTATGACTGAATTTTTTATTTTCTAAGAGACTAAGACAGCTTTGATTGTCATCATAAACAACAAATTTCCCCTTTCTTTGTTCAAAATCCTCAATTAGATTTCTTAACCAAAGCCCCTCTTGCGTTGCTTCGGCTAACGCTACATACTCAGCCTCAGTTGTTGATAAAGCTACGCATGACTGTTTTCGACAAGCCCAACTGATCGGTGAACCATTATATTGGAAAATAAACCCACTGTTTGATTTTCTATTAGACCTGTCTTCCGCCCAATCGGCATCAGCAAAGTCCACGAGACCTTCTGAACCCCCTTTTCCTAATCGTAATTCATAATTGTTGGTTCTCTTTAAATATCTTAAAATTCGTTTCGCCTCAGTCCAATCGGTTAGTGTTGGATTCTTATTTTGTTGACTTAATATTGCTACACTTGCTGAAATGTCTGGTCTAGTATGAACTGCTATGTATAACAATGCACCTATCAGTTGCTGATATTTTTCGCTGTTGGGCATTGCGATTTTATCAAGTTTTGTTTTATAATATCCCGGATCTAGAGGAACATTCGATAATTTTGCATTTTCTAGGCCAAATCTGCGTAACAATTTTTCAATGTACTTAGTTTGCTTAATACAGATAAATTCCTTGGCATTTTTCTTATTTCTACGCCTAAATAATACTTTACAAAACCCAAATCTATAAGACTAAAACATTTTTTAATGAAGTTTGCATTTTTATCTATTGTTTGTACATTTTTGGCAGCAATTAAAAAATCATCCACATAAACAACCAACTAGATAATTTCCTTTCCATTAATTTTTATGTATAAACATGAATCATTATTGTTTTGAACAAACCCATACTGTTTAAGTAAAGCATCTAATTCCTCATACCAAACTCTTGCAGCCTGTTTCAAGCCATTAATTCCCTTTTTGAGTTTATAAAGAAAATCTTTGTTACCTTGAATATATCCCTCGGCCTTCATTTCTTCGTCCGTTGCCCTCAACCAACATTCACCATCAGCTCCCGAAACCGCCTCTTTGAAACAACCGGGTTCATCGTCTTTCACTAGTTTTAAACTCGCGATGTACCTATCCGGCGGTACTCCGCAATTTTTTCTTTCCGAATGCACTGCACAAGTGGTTGTTCATTTCCGGATTCGTCACTATACGAATCTTCCGGATTATAGGTTGGATCACTTTCACTTGGATCACTTTCCTCTTGAGTTGTTGAATCTTATCCGTCATCCTCGCTTTCGTCTTCCTGATTATCGGTTTCCACTATAGAATGTTACTTAATCTTCCTTAGTTGTTATCATGTTTCCATCACACTCCTTATCAAGAAATATTACATCTCGGCTAATCTTGATTTGGTTTGTTTCCAAATTTAAAAGACGAAATGGCTTCGATTCTTCCGAATATCCAACGAAAGTATATTTCTCAGCCTTATTGTCTATTTTTTTTTTCTGTTCTTTGTGAATGTGAACGTAAGCTCCACAACCAAAAATGTGTAAATTTCTTACGTCAGGCTTCGTTGAGTACCACAGTTCGAAAGGAGTCTTATTTGTCGCTTTGGTAGGTAGGTATCTATTCTGCAAGTAATTTGCCGTATTTACAGCTTCACTCCAATATTTGTTTTCCATGTTTGCATTCAGTAACATGCATCTTGCCTTTTCCAACAAAGAACGATTCTTCCTTTCGGCGACCCCATTTTGTTGTGGTGAATAAGCTGTCGTATATTGTGTCTTTATTCCTTCTTTTCTCAAGAAACCCTTTAGATCTTTATTTATGTATTCTCTTCCAGATATTATAACTTTGGTTTTTTTTTGCCAAGTTGCGTTTCCATCATTTTAACATAATTGTTTATGAACGATGTTGCTTCATTTTTATGACTCATAATATTTACCCATGCGTATCTAGAGAAATCGTCAATAATTGTTAAAATGTATCCTTTATGCTTGGTGTGACTGTTTGCATTGGGCCGCAAACATCCGTGTGAATGAGATCAAGTATTGCACTTGATTTGTTTGTCGATTCTTTTGGAAAAGGTATTCTTGCCATTTTTCCCTTTATAGAGCATTCGTAGATTTCACGTTTTCCGCAATCCTTAATCCACCCGGCGAACTTTGTTCCGCCTTAGTGGCAGTAAATGAGTAGATCTTGGATTTTATTTTTATTAGGATAATAAATATTAATTAAAAAATCAATTATTTTAATGATTCAGTGAAGCACCTTGTGATAAACCACATTTTTGGTGTTATTATTAGGTGCAAGAACAAATAACACAGATGGTTTTCCGATCCGTGAACATGCCACATATAATTGACCATGGGAAAAACATGGATTTTCTAAATTCAGACCACAAACTCTCAAGGATTGACCTTGTTGCACAGTTTTGGTTGGTTTATGTTTTGAAGCATGATTACTACGGAACCAACCTTTAGTTGTAAATTGTGCGGTGGTAAGCCAGGCACATCCAATGTGTTTAAAAATTCAATTGGATAGTTGGTGGCTTCTTCTTCATTTGTTACACAGTCAATAGATTTGAATGAATGCAGTATACCAATAATCTTATTCAGAATTATGTAGTTCAAGTCGTCTACGTATCTATTCTTAGCCGCCAAAATTGCTCGCTCGCTCAACCATTCATTATTTTTGTGGTTAGTAATAATGTTTGGGAATACTTTGTTGATGAGTTCGTCTTTCGATGAGACAAATTTACAGAAATTCGAAGGAAATGAAATCAGTCCGCTCGATTCGTCGACGGGCACTCGACCGTTACCGATAGTCAGCAATTGCTCAGAGAAATCTGCAGCAGATGTATCGTTCAGCAATGCAACTCTCATATTTGTTGTTAGCTGAAGTTTCTTAACATAGCGCCATAGATTCGATGATTTGAGGCAAGCATTTATTTCGTCGGCAGCAGTTGATTTTGGAATTATTGGCAGTGTTTGACGAAAATCGCCAGACAGTAAAATCATTGCGCCTCCAAAACATCTCGAGTCATTGCGTAGATCTTTCAATGTTCGGTTAAGTGCTTCCAATGCATGTTTATGCGTCATTGTGACCGTCCCAGATGATGATTTTCGATGCTGATAAAACTTTGGCCATTGCGGAGTGTTTTGCAATATTACATGTTGGTTCTTCAATAGTTTGAAGATTTAATGGCAATTTTAATGCTGAATGAGCCATACGGCATCCTTCTAACAATGTGGCTGCTATTCCAGAATAAGCAACTGCAACCGCAATGTTGGATCTCGCACGAACAGTGGCTAAAACTACTGACATGAGGAATGAATGTCTTACCAGTTCCACCAGGGGCATCCAGGAAATATAAACCACCATTTCCTTCATCAATTGCCTTCATTGATGTACTATAAACTTCCTTTTGTTGGGGATTCAACAGGGTTACATACGTTTGAACTACTACATTTAATTCCTGATGATCATATTCACGTTCCCGTTCCAATTCTCGATTAAATGTGTCATTCATTTCACGATTTGGAGTTGGNGTTTTCATATTATAAAGTATTTGTTTATAATATGAAAACTGTCTTACATTTCCACAAAAAAAAACGAAATGACTTTCCGAACAACCCTATATAATTGACCATGGGAAAAACATGGATTTTCTAAATTCAGATCACAAACTCTCAAGGATTGACCTTGTTGCACAGTTTTGGTTGGTTTATGTTTTGAAGCATGATTACTACGGAACCAACCTTTAGTTGTAAATTGTGCGGTGGTAAGCCAGGCACATCCAATGTGTTTAAAAATTCAATTGAATAGTTGGTGGCTTCTTCTTCATTTGTTACACAGTCAATAGATTTGAATGAATGCAGTATACCAATAATCTTATTCAGAATTATGTAGTTCAAGTCGTCTACGTATCTATTCTTAGCCGCCAAAATTGCTCGCTCGCTCAACCATTCATTATTTTTGTGGTTAGTAATAATGTTTGGGAATACTTTGTTGATGAGTTCGTCTTTCGATGAGACAAATTTACAGAAATTCGAAGGAAATGAAATCAGTCCGCTCGATTCGTCGACGGGCACTCGACCGTTACCGATAGTCAGCAATTGCTCAGAGAAATCTGCAGCAGATGTATCGTTCAGCAATGCAACTCTCATATTTGTTGTTAGCTGAAGTTTCTTAACATAGCGCCATAGATTCGATGATTTGAGGCAAGCATTTATTTCGTCGGCAGCAGTTGATTTTGGAATTATTGGCAGTGTTTGACGAAAATCGCCAGACAGTAAAATCATTGCGCCTCCAAAACATCTCGAGTCATTGCGTAGATCTTTCAATGTTCGGTTAAGTGCTTCCAATGCATGTTTATGCGTCATTGTGACCGTCCCAGATGATGATTTTCGATGCTGATAAAACTTTGGCCATTGCGGAGTGTTTTGCAATATTACATGTTGGTTCTTCAATAGTTTGAAGATTTAATGGCAATTTTAATGCTGAATGAGCCATACGGCATCCTTCTAACAATGTGGCTGCTATTCCAGAATAAGCAACTGCAACCGCAATGTTGGATCTCGCACGAACAGTGGCTAAAACTACTGACATGAGGAATGAATGTCTTACCAGTTCCACCAGGGGCATCCAGGAAATATAAACCACCATTTCCTTCATCAATTGCCTTCATTGATGTACTATAAACTTCCTTTTGTTGGGGATTCAACAGGGTTACATACGTTTGAACTACTACATTTAATTCCTGATGATCATATTCACGTTCCCGTTCCAATTCTCGATTAAATGTGTCATTCATTTCACGATTTGGAGTTGGCATTCCTAACCTGACTAATAAACTACCGCACATAAGGTAACACATGTCTTTGATCAAGAGCAAAGCCCGATTATTTATTTCCTCATTCATCTCAAGATTGGGATTTCTTGAACTGACACGAATTTGATGTAAAATGTCTTCTGACATATTATTCTTGTATTTGTGCCACAGTTAGATGGGTTTGATGGAAAGCATGTCGAAATGATGATAGCAAACAATGTGCGTATCTGACTTGGAGATGCACAGATAATTGCTTCAACGATTGTCGTATCCCAAGGGGTATCGTTTTCTAGTAAATTGAGTTCTTCACATGCACGATATGTTGGGAATATTGTACCATTAACAGTCCGTAGTGACTCAAATGACGTTGGCCCACGGACATTTACCAGCAACAACCGCAAATAGAAGCATTCATCATTCATTGGATGAACTGTATACATACGACCAAGAGCATCAGTAGAACGCACATTCGGATAACCTAGAACCGTATCGCCTTACTTCCGTCGTTGAAAATTCTTCGATGAAGCATTCCAAGTGTAATAATGTGGTATCTCCGAATAAAGCAAAGTTCGTGCGAACGGATCGCTTTGGAAGATCGCAAAGAAACTGGTCAATGTCGCTGGAGGTGTTTTAGCACGTTGAAGAATATTTGAATCCGTGAAATATACTCGTTGACCATTCTCCAGATGCAATACTCAACGTTACAATGTGTCTTGAACGTTTTGGAAATAAGTGGCGAATATGGAACAATCCAACTGTTGTGGACCACGAAATCCATTCTTTTCACTTTTGTGGTGATAGTGCGACCGTTATCATCGGGTGATCGACGCCGATACACTGGATAACCATCGTTGCCAGTGACGGTCTCCGCCGTTATTTTCCGTGGATATCGTTTCCATACACTTTCCGTCTACCATGCAAGGTGATTGGGGATTGATGGCGCCACACGGTCCATGAATCATATTTGTAATTACAACATCATGTAGGTCTGAATCGACTTCGTGATCGGGAATCTCGGCACATATGATATCATCTATTTGGTCTGGTTGAATTCTTTCCACTAACCAAATAAGAATGTGTGCGTGCGGCAGGCCTCGTTTTTGCCATTCGATTGAATACATCCAGCATCGAGTATCTCCAAAGAGGCGTTGTTTAACAATGTAGTTCATCAGGGACCGCATTTTTTGCCTGAATACACGGCTGTGATGTCGGGTCGATCACTTGATGTTTGTCCGGGAAGCAGCAATTGAACAATTTCTATCCATTTTAGATTGCAGGTAAAAGTAATAAAGAGATCTGGCCGACAGTAATGACAAATGACGTCGCCGGCAGAATGGTTAATCGACCAATATTAGCTGCATTTCCTTCAGTACTAATTGCATCACGTAAATGGATATACTCATCAGAACGCAGTTTGGCTTGGTTCAACCGAATGAAAGTTAAGCGCTCCGTTTCTATTTTGACGTACATGTCGACGTAATACTGCTGAAGTAATCTACGAAACCGCAGCAAGTAGTTATCAGCATTTTGACGAATCATCAAACGATATGCGTAATAATTCATCGAGCTAACTTTCTTGGTAGTTTCACCATCCAATGGATTTTTCATTTTGATATTAAAATAATATCCATCTTCTCCTTGGCAAAACATCAACGGGTATTGTAACGTGTCATATGAACGATGTGTTTCAGATATTTGTTGCAGTTGCCCAGTATCGCGACGTGTAAGCACAATATCGCGTCTTTCCAAGTTTTCACCAACAATCAGGATGGTAACTTCATCTATTGTTGGAGCGTTAAATGTGCGTTCGTGTGATCCAGATGGTCGTTTATCCGCTCTAATCACGACTTTGTAATCATCATTTGGCATGCGCTCCAAAGCACTCTTGAACAGCCTGACCAATGCATGATGTTCATGAAGTAGTTGCTGCAGATCTCGAAGAATTGCTGTTTTCATTGCTGCATTGATCTCTTGACGTCGATCAAGTTGTTCCTCCATGTTGTCCATGAAGTATATTTGTAAAAATTTATGCTGTGCATCTCCAAGAGGTTGCAATGATCCAATTCGGTGGTGAATCTGTCCTTGTATCTACAAAATCAGAAGTATAGTCAGTATTACTGATTATTATTACTGAATAGCATACATAATACGTAGGAATAAGTATAGTATGTTATTCTTCTACGGTATTGTGTGTAATTACAAAAATAAATAAACAAATAATTACCTTGAATGTTGGATTAAATCCTCGTTCTTCGATAATGTCTGCCCCAAATGAAGTCATTTGGAAACAACTATTGTATTTTTGAGTGTTTATTCGGGTGTTTCGCTACGAAGCAATGAATGCAATGGCTTAGGTGGCGGAGTCAATAATGGCAATTTCACTTTCCCACTAAGGCAGCACAATCCTGGCGTTTCTCCGGAAAACTTCAATGTGCCACAATACGTCCATTGGCCCAATGCGAACGCTAGTATGCAAGCAGTAATCGGTGCTGCAATCGTATCGAAATGCTGCTCGATTCAAATCAGTACTTGATAAATTTCTTCTTGTTTGTCAAAAATTATCTAGTTGTTGATTTCTGAGATTTGCCTGACGATTTCGCATTGCCAACCGTGCCGTTTCACGGGCTTCCTCGCTTTACTCTTGTGATTGAGAAGCACGAAGTCGAGCCATACTAACGCGGCGCTATTCACGTGCAATTTCTTGTTATTCTTCAGTCCTTTTATTCGCAATGTTTCGAATCCTACTTGCATTAAGGCTATATCGGGAAAGATTTGATCGTCTTGGTCGCGGCATGGTATTGTTAATGATAATATCGACACAGTAAGCTAATAAAAACTCGAAACAATTACATCAACCGGTCAACTTCAAAATTTTAAATTGTTAAATTTTCAACCGTACTTAACCGTAGACAACAGTACGTTTAGGTGTCAGTTGCGTTTTGTTATTCCATGTCAGTTGTGTTTTGTTATAACATTTTTAACAAATGAACGGCTAGACTGATGATTTCATTTATAAATTTTTCGTTTTGCTCATTTGAGTATTGTCAGTTGCGTTTACAAATACCACGTTTTACTCGTGGAACGTGATAAAAGGTATCCTATGTCCTCCCAGTTGTAAGCTACCTCCCCGTCAATCTTCAGCTAGATCGGTTCAGGCGTTCTTGAGTTATAAATGGTGTAACTAAGACGACTTTCTTATATATATATACAGATATTAATTATTTAACCAGTTGGTTACTACGGAAGTAAAGTAATTTTATTTAACTTGAAGTCTAAACATGACAATTTGATCCTCTTCTCTGAAAGTAGTTTTTAGGAAGTAACGCTGGTCGAGTGGTTAGACTAAGGCAAAGGAAATTATATCAACCAATCTGTCTTATGAGTAACGCAGGTAAACTTCGGTCAATCAAGCGACATTATTTACTACTCGTATTCAATGCCCTTGCGTAAGCTAACCTTCGAAACGTCTTCAATTTATTATTGGATTATTTAACGAAACTTAAACTGAATGTTTTGTTATTAAAAATGTTTATGTACTTATTAGTTGGATAGGCATTGTTAAGTAGTTTAGCATTCCGTTTCATTTATTTTAACTGTTTTAACTGTCTTTAATTTTTAATTGCACGGATAAAATTAAATATTTGAAATATTTTCGAAAATGCTCTTATGTTTCTTCATTTTAAAGGAAACCTGCAAGTAAATGGGCGCTTACCGAAGCCAAGAAGAATCTAATCAATAACTACCTTGTTGTTGGCGTAACAGAAGAATTAAAAGATTTTGTGCAAGTATTAGAATTAAGTTTGCCCAGGATGTTTAGTGGAGCAGTTGATTATTTCATGAAAAGCAATAAGTCTCATTTACGTCAAACGATTCAGAAAACGCCACCATCAGAAGAAACAATTAATATACTAAAACAATCACCGGTTTGGCAAATGGAAAACGATTTCTACGAATTTGCACTCGAACAGTTTCACTTCATTAAAAAACAAATTCAGACTCAACAAAAGTTTATTTATGAAAAAATTAGACCTAAATAAATCAATTAAAGCATTGCTTAAGTAGTTTTACTTAATGATTAACTATACGAAATATATTGGAACTTTATCACTATAAAAATATTCTAACCTACTAATAATCATAATAACAGGATGTTTTCGAACAAAGCGTTTATAAGCTTAATCATCGGGCGCTCTAAAAACTAGGAAAGTCTCAATCAAGCTTAAGACAAGCAAAAGGCGGGGTCTCACAAGGAGCACTACTTTCACCATTACTTTTTAATACATGTATGAGATATTTAGATATTACAGTAAAAGGCCTTCCAAAGACAACAATTTTTCTATATGGCGTTATATAGAATCGCTGAATTTTCTTGGAAGAGTGTTATATTCAAAATGGAACGATCATTGCGAAGAGTTTTAAGATTTTGTTCAAAACGAAAAATGTACAAAAGATTTATTTAAAATAGGAAAAAGAGACCCAATATATACATAACAGAATGTCTGCTGTTGTCTTCGGTATACGTTGAAATTCAAAATTTTAAAAATTTTTATATTGAATTGTTGTCGGCCGCGATTATTAAAGAAGTAATTATGGAGGCAGTAGTAGTGCCTCCTGACAAAATTGTAAACGTTTTTAGGAGGTCTGTTCAAAAAGTATCTCGAATTTTCAATTTCCGCGGGTTACGTATTTTCCATTTTCGATTTTTTTGTGGCGTTATGTTGGTACTCATGTTTCTCACGTGTTTTGACTCGTTTTGATTTTTGTCTATTCCAAAAAATGAATTAAAGAATCTGTATCAAATTTTTGTGAAAAACAAAGTTAAGTGCGCGGACGCATTCTGAATGTTGACTGCGGTATATGGTGAAGCTACCTTGGACCGAAGTAACATTTATCGGTGATACAAAATGTTCTCAGAGGGCGGAGAAGATGCGAACGACGAAGGGCGTACCGGACGCCCGAGCACGTCAACAACAGAGAAAACATTGATGAAGTGAAGAAAATAGTATTGGCCAATCGTCGAATCACCGTTAGGGAAGTTGCCGAGGACCTATGTTTAGGTATATATATATATATATATATATATCGATTAGCTTCTGCCATTCGAGTTTTACCGATGATTTGAGCATGAGACGGTCCAAAATTCGTACCAAAATTGCTCAATTTCGACCAAAAACAGCATCGCATTAACATTGCTAAGGAGCTGTTGGACTCTGTCCGCGACGACCAATATTTTCTCCTGAGGGTCATAACTGGTGACCAATCATGGGTTTATAGTTATGACGTGGAAACCAAAGCTCAATCCTCCCAATGGAAACTGTCGCACGAGCTAAGACCGAAAGAAGCGTGCCAACTTAGGTCGAATGTGAAGGTTTTGCTTACAGTTTTCTTAGATTGTTGAAAAAGAAAAATTGGCTTTTATACCATGATAACGCCCCTTCTCACACATCGTTGCTTGTGCGCGAATTTTTAATCAAAAACTACACACTAATAATGCCGTAGCCACCGTACTTCCCAGGTCTGCCCCCTGTGATTTTTTCTTGTTCCCAAAACTGAAGAGGCTTATGAAGGAACGACGCTACTCGACGATTGAGGAGATAAATGCGACATTGAAGGAGGAGCTGAACAAGATCACAAGAAATTATTTTTTGAAGTGCTTCGAGATTTGGAAAAAATGTTGGCACAAGTGTATAATATCTGGTGGGGATTACTTTGAAGGAGACAATAGATATTCATGAATAAATAAATAATTTTTGAAAAAACAAAATTCGCGATATTACAGACCTCGGTAAGTGTTACACAAATTTAAAAGTTCTGAAAATAGTTGTCTGTTTGATCTGTGATAATGTTTATCACGAAGGAGACTTAAATAAATACAAAAAAGGATATTATATGAGCAAGTTGTTGCGTGTGTGCCCGGATCATCATGACGAAGACCTAAAGTCAAATAATGACATTGAAATGCTGGATAAAAATGACAGGAAATAAAACCTAAAAGTATCAGTGATATAAGCCTTGAAAATGTACCAAGTATCTTTATTTAAGCAATAGATAAAAATAATGATAAGACATATGAATGTGTTAAACATTCATAATACTGTCAAGTCTACAAAGGGAGGTGATGTTATAGTTAAATGCAAATGCAAGATGTATCTAGGACGATGATGATTCTGAGGGAAATGTTGGGAAAAACTATTGTGTAAACCAGGAGAAAAAGAATCTGCCTAAAATTAAACTAAATGATATAGATAAATGATATGAATAAGAACAAATTTCAAGAGGACATAGGCAATAGGAACAATAATATGCTTGATATTGCTGATTATAAAAACGGAAGTAATAAATGCACCGTTATTCTTAGGTCTCGCTCGATATTTATCTTGATATAAAAAGTGCGGGTAATAAGCTTTATGTTGGGCATCAGTGTTGTCGTGTGCATGATGTCCTAGATCTAAATATCTGCTACGAGCATGGGATAACAAACCACAATAAACAAAAATGAGTAATGAAGCAAAATGTTTAATTGGCGCTACCGACCATGATACCAAGTTTTGAATCAACTCTGTTAAGAAATGCATCAATTGCATATTCTATAACATCCGCAACAATAAGAGTAGGTGTGTAAATCATTTTGCTATTTACAGACCTGCTTGTGAATATTTGAAATATAAACTAAATAGGGCGATTAATTCAACTGATTATGTAACTCAACCATATATTCCTTTTTGGTAGGATACAGGAAGGGAGATCTTCATCGACATCGGCTGTTACCAAAGGCAGACTTAGTTTTATACCAATAAATCGTAATAATACATAGTTGAGTTTATATAGAAGAACTTCTAAGTAATTTGGAAGCTTTTAATAAGATCCTGGATATAAATGGCTCAGGAAAGGCATGGACACGATTATATTACGCTAATACCTTTTCACTGGCCCCACGCGTTGGGTGTCACTTGATACACTTCTAATAGTTCCTTTTTGTTTTTTAACGATTTATTTACACACTATATACTAATGATATGAGACAGAAAATATATACAAAACCGTCGAGAATTGACAAAGTCCGGGTACCGGAACTGACGTGGGCTGCAGACACCATCTTTCTTCTCGAACGCGTAGGTGGTGGGTTTGTGATCGGTGTATATGGTAAAGCAATTCTCTGCCGTAGGCGGTATATTTCGAAGATTTCAGCTTCCGGGAAAAAAAAGATAATGGTTGCCATGATCGATCGACGTATTGCTGTAATACCGCTCCAATTGCGGAATTTGACGCATCACAGAAAATCGCCAGTAGTGCTTCCGTTACCGGATGTGCGAGAAGCGTCGCGGTTGCCAAGGGGTTTTTGGTCGCATCGAATGCAGCGGTTGCTTCCAATGCCCATGTAAGTGGTGCCTTGCCTTTAACGTCGCCCTTTAGGAGTTTGTTGGGAGGTGTCTGGAGACTTGCAGCCTTGGGGATGTATCTCCTATATAAATTTACCATTACCAAGAACTGCCGGAGTTCTTTGACGGTAGATGACCGTGAAAGAAATAAAATAGCCTCGGTTCTTTCCGGAAGTCGTGCTGTCCCTTTGTTGGTGACGAGGTATCTCAGGAAGTTTACCTCAGATTGTCCGAATTTGAACTTTGTCGGATTGATGACAACTCCGTAGTCCTGCAGGCGACGGAAAACGGTTTCTAGATGGGCAAAGTGTTCTTCGGGTGTTGTTGAAGCCACCAATATGTAGTTGATATACGAGTAGCAGAAATCCAGGTCACGCAGTACTTCGTCGATTAAGCGCTGGAATGCCTACGCCGCATTTCATAGACCGAACGACTTGAAGGAGAACTCGAACAGCCCAAACGGCGTTGCTGTGGCTGCTTTACAGATATTCTCTCGAGCAACCGGGATCTGATGGTAGTCTTTGATCAGATTAATCGTTGAAAATACGGTTCTTCCAGCCTGCGTTGAGCCTTCGTTAGTCGCTGCATGGACGCTTTTCCTCGCCTTTCTTCGGACCATATGAAGCTGAGAAGACCAGCAGCTCTGGGATGGTCTAACGGTCTCTAGTTTCAGAATCGCTTCAAATTCTCATTTGGTCGCCTATAAGCGATCCGGGATCAACCGGGGTTTGTGCGCCGCAGGTGGTTCTGGTGTCCTAATGTGGTACTGTGTGCGGTGTTTTACAGTGTAGCCACCGCATTGATAACATGTCGGATGTTATTCTGTCGGCAAAATTGCTTAAACCGTTTTGAAGTGAAAGAACTGCTTTGATCGGATATTAGTGTTTTAAGGACTCCGTATGTAGGGAAAAATATGCTTAAAGTAGTCTATCACGTACTTCGACCGAGTGTTTCATGTTGCTCTTAAAATGGAAAACTTGGTGAAGGCAGCAATTCTTACTATGATATAGCAATTTCCCCTGTTTGACCTTGGCTCCTTGCCTTTAGGAATTGGGTGTAAGAATCTTTCTTAATTCCCGGAATTCCTTTTCTTGTATAAACAAGGTACACAGCATGATATATACCGATCTACGTAGCTTCGCATCTTCGGGAACTAGTAATTTTCGCAAAATCGTTTGAGAGTTTTGTCTGCCCCAAAGTGATCAAAATCATCGTGGTCAGCTTTAAGAATCCGAGTGTTTCATGCTGCTCTTAAAATGGAAAACTTGGTGAAGGCAGCAATTCTTACTATGATATAGCAATTTCCCCTCTTTGACCTTGGAAAAGGACCGAAATGATCCACATGGAACACGGATAAGGGCTCCTTGCCTTTAGGAATTGGGTGTAAGAATCCTTCTTTCTTCCCGGAATTCCTTTTCTTGTATAAAGAAGGTATACAGCATGATATATCCCGTTCTACGTAGCTTCGCATCTTCGGGAACTAGTAATTTTCGCAAAATCGTTTGAGAGTTTTGTCTGTCCCAAAGTGACCAAAATCATCGTGGACAGCTTTAAGAATGCGGTGTCTCATTCTATTTGGAGCCACCTATAACATACCTTTGACAGTGATACGGTACACGTGACCATCTGGTAGGCAGTAGCTCATGTAGATGTGGCTTTTGTATCCTTTCTCCGGAGGTTTTGATAGTATGCTGCAAATGTCTTTTATTTTCTCATCAGTTAATTGAGCGGAGAGTATCCAGTCTGCTTCCTAAATGCGAAGCACTTGCCCTCATTCTTGGCGATCAGTTGTTTTTGAGTTGCAGGGGTCGTGGCTAAGGGCATCTACGTGCTTCATTCTGCCCCTGGCCTATACTATACTTCGAATGTATATTCTTGAAGTCCCAGCCACCACCGTGCTTTTCTAGGCATGATGTTCTTGTTTTTGCTGGTAGCTGTATGGCGTTACAATCCGTAACCACAGTGAATGTTAATGGCAATGGGGTGTAGACCGTTAAACAACGTTAATATTGGTCTTGAAACAAATCTCGACTGTAGTTGTTTAAATGCTGCGTCTTCCGCTTCGGTCCATTGCCACTAAACGGCCTTCTTTGTAAGTCTGGTCAATGGTTTTGTAATTAGTGCGTACTTTTCTACAAAGTGTTGAAAATAACCAGTCAGTCCGAGGAATTGTCTAATGTTGTGTACGCTGGACGGTGTTGGAAAGTAAGCACTGCCCGAATCTTATCAGCACCTGGTCTTACTGTGCCTTGCTGGATTTTAAATCCCAAATAATTAATTGAAGTCTGCAAGAATGAACATTTCTTTAAGTTCAAAGTTAAGCGTTCACAGCGAAAAATTTCCAATGACTTTCGTTCTACCTAAGGCTTCATCTACAGTTCTGGCATACAAGAGGACGTTATCTAGGTAAAACGCGGCGTTCCCGCAAATGGGTTTTAAGATTTTAACCATTAAACGCTGGAATACTCTAGGTGCATTAGCTAGTCCAAATGGTACTTTGTTAAACCCATACTGGCATTTTAGTATTACGAAAGCAATGAACTTTTTCGAACCCGTATCTATTAAAAATTGAATTTTTGTACTTACGTCGGTTACAAAAATGCGGCGTGGTGTAGATTGGCATGGGTCGTCTGCCGCCATTAACGACTGCCCATCAAGTTTCCCGACGGAAACTTGCACGGTTGTGTACACTTGTTGGCTTTTGTACCAAATTTTTGATGATACCAACACACATCACTTTGCTGTCGTGGTCTAGAACGAGATCGAGAACGCGTACGAAAGTTACGAATGTTTGATCTTTCACTCCGTAGTTCGTTCACTTCTTTGCGTATAAATGCAATTTCTTCCTGTAACACTAGAGTCAATTGTTGTAACTGTGCAGCTAGGAGATCCGAAGGAGTAGCTTGTGATGTAGTTTCGGCAACATTCGCAGTCCTAGTTGCAGTTAATTCACTGATAGAATCGGCTAATTCTGCGATTTTCGTTAGACCTAAATCTCTATGTGTAGCTAAGATAACCTGCATGTTGGATGGAAGTTGACTAAACCACAAGGTTCTCAGCATGAATTCGGGAACAGCGGAACCTGCGAGTCCTTGTAGGTGGCGAAGGAATTGAGATGGCTTTCGATCTCCCATCTCCTCTAACTCTAACAGACGTCGAGTTTTCTGTTCTTGCGATGAGCTTAGGCGTTTGATAAGTTCTGTTTTTAAAGTTGTGTAAGGATTAATGGTAGGCTTACTGATTATAATGTCCCTCACTTCCAGGGCGAAACGTTGGTCCAGTGCACCTATAACGTAGCCGAACTTCGTCGTTTCCGTTGTAATTCCTGCTGTGGAGAAATTTTCCTCTACCATTGAAAACCATAACTCAGGATCAGATGGAATAAACGAGGGTAGACGAATAGCCACACGGTTAATCGCAAGCGCATTTTCTAATGCATTTGTTGCACTATTGTCCACTACATTGTTTACAATTTCTGATGTAGTCATTTTAGTTTCGTTAAGAAAACTTTTTATCACTCAAACAAAAGAAGAAAAATGTATAAACTAACGTCGGAGTCACCACTTTGGTTCTTGGCGTGTTCAATAGTAAAATAATAAAGTCTGGTAAAACTAATATTTATTTTTATAACTGTTAGAGACTAAGAAGAGTAGAACGAAGGTTGATTTAGAACTGAAGAATATAGAATTTGAATAATTTAGGAAAGTTATGAAGGTGGAGCTAAGGGTTGTAGATAAAAGAAGGGAACCAATAGTAAGAAAATATGATTTGAAAAATGCTGAAGATAGAAAATATAGAATTAAGTTGTTGAACCCAAATCACCGAAGAAACCCCTCATAAAATAGCAATTAGGACGGATAGCAAAGTACAGACGTCATGCGGTTAGTACGCGAAGTTGAAATGTTAATAGGGATTATAGGAAAGTACAGTAATAAAAGTTATTGGAACAGATGGATAGAATACAAAAGCTTTAGAAGATAATGTTGAGAAATATTTACACAGAAAAGGAATATTATACAAAAGATTTACATATTTACAAAACTACATTATATATACAGGGTGCTCTAATTTATGTTGGTCGCTACACCTCCATCCACGGTATCCTCATCATTCGTCGGTAACACCACATTTCGAACGCTTCTAACCTTTTCTTTTCCGCCGAGCCTACCGTCCATGTTTCGCTCCAAAAATGCACCTTTAACAATCTTTTTCGAATTGCTAAATTAATCGTTCGCGAGCATAGAAGTGACTCCCTTTTATTGAGGGCGACTCGACCCTGCGCCATCCTCTGCTTCATATCCCTACTACTCTTTCCATCTTGACTTATCTGAATTTCTGGATATGTAAAATCAGTCATTTCTTCTAATCTTTCGTCTCCTATCATTATATTCGCTCTTTCCCTACTTTTTATTCATTTACTGTTTTCTCAATACCGCTTCAATTTTATTTAAAGCTATCTCTAACTCCTAGTCTCTGTATATATAAACAAAAATTAATCTTCGTGTTCTATCCCATTTCTTTCAAGTTTATTCTCTTATATGTTTGTTTACACTTGGTGTCGATGTATGTGATACTTTCTACGAAAAGCTGATTAATAAAACATATATTTAAGATTAATTTTAGTGCGTTTAATTTATAAATTTATCAACTCATTATACCTAATTTCCAATAGAGAAGGCGCTGTAACCTAGTTTACAATTTATAGACTTTGTTTTCGAAAATTTTCAAAAATATCAGGCAATGATAGAACGTCACTTTTTAAATATGAATCAGAATATCCATCCAATGTTTTGCATTGAAATGTATCCCACCTCCTCGTTGGCATTTTTTTATAGAAACATTTGAAAACACACTAGTTACATATAAGTTCAAAAAACCAAAAACGTGATGCAAAACTGAAGTTTCATTTGTATGTTAATAATGCAAGTTTCGGTCACAGAAAAAACTAAGTTACATTTACTACACTTTATTTCATTTCATTCACATTTTTGAATAGTAATTTTTATGTACCACCATATCTCTTTGGATGTCTTTTACTGTTGAACAACCTAAAAATCAAAATTAAGTATCAATTTGAAAGACTATGTGAATAATTACATTACTGTTATAAACCATCACGTTTTAAAATGGCGTTAATAGCACTTTTATAATTTTTTTGTACTCATTATGTCAAATACCAAGAAGTTAAAAAAAAAGGAGGTACCCTTATAGGAACACGAGCAATTTTCAAATCTGGTGTCCTACAATTAGTTACAAACCTACTACGCTCATGCATATAGGTACCATTGAGCGGTTAAATACAAGGTTTCTATTTTTGATATAATATAGGTACATTAATCTAACATTTAAAAACACCTATTATTAACGGCATTTTAGTAGACGTCTGTGTAACCGCCTTTAAATATTTTTAATAGTTACCAGTTAATCCCATAACACTATCGAATTCTTTTTTGATGATTTCAAGAACTCTTTTTACACCTTCTTCACCGCCATTAGCTAAACCCCAAATGGCAGGCCTGCCAAAGAAAACCTAAAAAGTTAAGTATATTGTATAATTCTTTGTTTAATAGATTAAATTTGGTAATAGTTTTACCATTTTTGCTCCCAGAGCTAAGGCCTTGAAAACATCAGTACCCTCTCTCACTCCGCCGTCCATGTAAATTTCAACTCGGTGTCCAACAGCTTTAACTATTTCGGGTAAAGCTTCAATCTTAAAGATTAGTTTTTAATTAATGAATAAGTACACATAACTAAAATAATAAAATAAATTAAACTCAGTAAAATGGCTTCTGTTTGCTTTTCAATTACTTGAATATTTAAGGGCATAGAGTGGTTAACAGTATATTGTTATGAGGCAGAATGGTTCTAGAGTCGGATACGATACTGCAAAAATTTCGAACATGGTATGTAAATAAATAAAACAAATCAAAAGCTTTATAATTCTATGTATTTATTTAATGGAATCGCGGTTTGTCCATAAGAGTTGTGGAGCTGTAAAGTACATAAAATTAAACGCGGTCTTTTTTATTCGAAAAATCCCTTTACGTATTATTGGGTTTGTTGGTTGACTTGCATTTATTGGCTGTTGGTTGGCTGTCTGTATAGTCGGCTGTTTCTTGAATTTTTGCGTCGCTTGTTCCTTGTTGTTAGTTTGGTGGTTTTCGAGTAACGAATTTTCCTCCCCATCAAAAAGGTTCTTCCGCTGGCTTCGGGGTCATTTTCCTCCAACCGTAGATTACAGACGAATCATCAGGTTTTGGTTGAGTGCTTGAGAAACACTTGTAAGCATATTTCAGTGTTGAGGTAAATTCCTTTTTGTTTTTCTTGGACTGTATTACTCTATAGTGTAATGTGTAATCTTTCAAGATAAAAATTATAATTTTTTAGTATCTAACACCACATGGCGATAAAATTTATTATAGTAAGTAGCATTTATTTGATCCTAATCTTTTAAATTTCAAAATGTTAATCTAAAATAAATTTCATCCTTTTAAACTTTATTAATTCATAAATATGATTCAAAACTTGGATTATTCCACCCAGTGATCTTTCACTTCTCTTTAGTATTTGTGGTATTTGCCACAATAATGAGTTAACCTGTGTGGCTGCAGTTTTGATCTCGTGACGGTTATAGAGCAAAATGCCTGAGCAATCAGATATTACTTATTTTCCAGTAGCAAAAGTGGTGGGATAGAGTAGTGTAGGTACTTTGAACATATGCATACCTGCTAACTTAGATCGACGGCCAATTTGCAGATATCAGGTGCTAAAAGTACCTATGTAAAAACATTACTCGCTTTCTTTAAAGTCTGAGTGCGGATTTTTACAAAACGTTTCTTAGAATATTGTTAAAAATTATCAATTAACACTGTCGGAGGAACCAAACATCCTCCAGATATACTGAAAATGTCGCTGTGTTACAATGTTATCTAATTATCGCGCTTTCGCCTATACTCAAAGCGACATTTTAATTGTGTCTAAGTATTAAAATGGTTCCCTAAGTATATATTTAAAAATGAAGACTCACGCTATAAGTAAAATTATGCGAACATTGAAGCGTTTGGTAGAACTTACCTGTGATGGCAGTGTTGATTAACTTTTAATTATATTCTGTGAAACATTTTGTCAAAATCAGCACTCAGCTTTTAAGAAATGCGAGTAATGTTTTTACGTACATTTAGCATTTTATCATCATGCGGTCGTCAGTCCTAAGAGTGGTCGGACACGCCCCTTCACTCTATCCTATTCTGAGTTAATCTTCGCATTTCCCTAAAACTAGAACAATTCACATCCTTAACTATTTCCGAACAGTAATCTAATCTAGGTCCACCTCTACCCCTCCTAACTCCCGTTTCTGCCTCTAATATGTCTCTAACTAGACTTTCATGCCTAAGAAGGTGTCCTACTAACCTATCTCGCTTATTTCTTATTGACTTCTATAGAGTCCTCTGTTCTCCTATTCTTTCTAATACCTGTTCATTTCTAATTTTCTCTATCCTCGGTATCCTCATCAATGTAACACTACATTTCGAACGCTTCTATCTTTTTCTTTTCCGCAGCTCCCACCGTTCATGTTTCACACCCATACAGCGCCATGTTCCAAGCATACACATCTAACAACCTTTTTCGAATTTCTAAATCAACCATTCCCGAGCATGGAAGCGACTTCTCTTTATTGAATGCGACTCGACCCTGCGCTATCCTCTGCTTTATATCCCTATTACTCCTTCCGTTCTGACTTATCTGACTTCGTAAATATCTAAAATCAGCAACTTCTAATTTTTCATCTTCTATCTTTCTATTAGCTCTTTCCCTACTTTTTCTCCTGTATATCTATCCCTACAGTTATACTGTCATTAATAATTTTGATGTCTTCGATGTATAAATTAAAAAGTAGCGATGACAGTGTGCATCCCTGTCCTAATATTAACTTCTCTACGTTGCTGCCTGTTGCTCTTTATACAAACTAAGTATCACTCTTCTATCTTTCTAACTCATCACTTAATTTTTAAGTATATTTAACATCTTGTCCCATTTATTATCAAAAGCTTTTTCTAAATCTACAAATCCTATGTATGCACTCTTTCTGTTTTATATCGTTTTCTTTCTTTTCTCCTCTATTTCTTCTAAACCCAAATTGATCTTCCCCTAATAGTTCCTGTACTGCTTAAGCATTTATAATTTTTGAAAGGTCTCAAATCCAATACTGAATGAATGTGTAAGCTGCAAAAAAATTTTCCAAAATTGTAAATAGCTTTAAAAGGCATGTTTAGAGAAAGCACACAATTGCTAACCATGACTCAACCACTAATGATAAATGAAATAAAAATGACACCACACAATTGCCAAATTCAAATATATTTTCAAATATCCCAAATAAGTTAATATTTCGTGAAACTGCCGATTCAAATAACCTTCAAGATTTTTAATCATTTGGTTATACACAAAAAATATTTCAATTTGCTCCACAATTTATAACTTCTTTCGTCATCATCATCATAAGTTTGTCAGTCCTAAGACTAAGACCTAAGAGGGTTGGACACACACCTCCACTCCTAGTCCTAGCTAAACTTCGCATTACCCTAAAACTAGAACGTCCCACATCCTTAACTATTTGCGAACACTAATCTAATCTAGGTTTACCTCTACCCCTCCCAACTGCCGTTTCTCCCTCTAATATTGACTAGATTTTCATGCCTGAGAAGGCGTCCTACTAATCTATCTCGCCTATTTCTTATTGATTTCCGTAGAGTCCTCTGTTCTCCTATTCTTTGTAACACCTCTTCATTTGTAACGTTCTCTATCTACGGTATCCTCATCATTCACCGGTAACACCACATTGCGAACGCTTCTACCGGGACTTTCCCCGTCTTGTAAATGTGACTAACTAGCTTAAACATACGATCTCTAACCTCTTATCCTGCATGTTTTAAAAAATCCGCCTGCATCCCACCTATACCTGGCGCCTTATTATTCTTTAAGTTTTTTAATACTACATCGAACTCTTCTCTAATTATGGGATAACCTAGTACATCTATCTCCACATTATCTTCCTTTTCTAATGTATCTCCTAACTAATGGCCTGCGTATAGGTTCTCTAAGTATTCATTCCACCTGTCTTTCTTTTCCTCATATTCTTTCAAAATGACCTCTACCTCGTTTCTTATATTATTACTACTGTATTCTACATCTTTAAAATTCCTTTTAATTATATTATAAGCCTTACAGATTTTACCTACTTCAAACTTTTCTTCTACTTCTTTATACCTCATATCAATTCACCATTCCTTAGCTGCTGTATACGTCTTAATTATTTTCCACTTTATCGCCTTGTATCTTTTTTGCCCTTCTTCGTCTGTTCTGTTTTTATATTTTCGTCTCTTGTATTAGTCCTACTATCTCGTTTGTTATCCAGGGTTTCCTGCTTTCGTTTTATTTAAGATCTAGTGTATTTGTAGATGCTGACTTTAGGCACGTTTTAATTCTGTCTGTATGTCCCTGTCATGCGTTTCTCCCGCCTCCTTTATTATTTCGTCTGTCCTTGTACCTAGCCTATCCTGCATTTCGGTACATTTTAGCTTTTCTAAGTCAAAACGTCTCCTACCTTTCTTTTTATTCAGAATTTTCAATTTAAGATTGGTCCTGGATAACTTCTACAGTCCTTCACTTGCTAACTAGTATGTAGTCTAACTGATGTCTGCCTAAATCTGTTACCTTTTTTACCCGCTTTGAATTTAATATAACCATAAATATCCAATCGCTTTTTTGTAAATAACTTTCTACATTCTGCCCTGCTTTCTTCTGCATTACAATTCCTAACTTTCAAATTCTCTAATTTCTAAGACGAATTTAAATTCAAATGTAATACTATATTAACCCGAAACTGGAGTATCTACAAATGTAGAATAGATGGAAACCAATAACTAAATAGTTTTGTATTTTCCCTTCCTGCTTTGGAAATAATTATTCCTTTTGTACTGCTGGTTCTCTAACTCACATTCTCAAATATATTAGTAACTAAGAATCATATAAAGAGTTTAGACGGCTATTAAAAGAATAGAATATGTAGTTCTTAGTAAAAACCTTTATTCAAAATGAAATTGACATTGACTGTTTAAAAATAATAAAAGATCGCCCCCTAGATGAACTTTTTGCATCTCACTAGGGGCAAAGATTAGATTTTAGAATCACCTGGATCAATGGCGACAAAATCTAGAAGAAAGGTAATAAATTCAACAATTACTTGTAGTCAAATACGATAAAGAAAACGCGAATGTTTCCTGCAATGGAATAACAAATTCTTCTGTCAAAAATGATAAAGTAGTAAGAATTTGTTGCTTTTTTGTGGTTACCACATTTTTTTTCGAAAATTTAGATAAAATAATAATGAAATTATTTCAAAATGGAACCAATGTGTTATAAATATTGGAACAGTAATAGATAGAATGCTTAAAGAAACTTCGAGTCGCCAGATTTTTAATGAATGGCAGAATACAGCTGATATTTCTGAAGGTACAATATATTTTAAACATTTTCATTCCTAACTCTTTACTAATTTATATTTCGAATGCATCAATATAATAACAAGAAAAAAACAATAATGCAATAATACTGATAAAAAATCTTTTACAGATGGTCAAAGGCAGCAATAACATGACTTCTGCATGCAATTTTAGTTAGCAAAAAATATTTAACAAATGAAGCTGGCGAAAGGACTGTATTTAAATATGTTAAGAAGGCAGGAGATTGATTCTTATGAAACGTAGGTGCAGGTCTCGACGCAGCTGTGGTGGAGACGTGTTTAGATAGTAAAGACAGGATATCTTCCGTTTGTAAGAACGAGAAAAACGATATGCCTTTAGAGTGCATTATTTATTGGGGACTTTACCTTACTATTTCGACTATACTATAACAAAATATACCATAAGAGACTCAAACATCATTTATTTTGTTTTCGCGAACATTAGCTAATGTAAAAACAAGAATAAAAGCAAAAACATCAATTGGAGGAAAAAAGTAGGAAATAATTAGAAAGTGATGAGCAGGTAAGGAACAGTGGATTTGTATGAGGTGACAAAAAGTAAATGAAAAGTTTGAAGAAGGTATGATCGAACCCGGGCCCTTGGTTTCACGCACCAGTATGCTACCACTAAGCTACGAGGAGGAGAAGGAAGATATTGTGGCGAGAGGTGAGATAGTATACCCTATAATCAGAGGAGGGTTTGACTTATCATTAAAAAATGTAAAGAATGATAAGGCACCAGGTTTAGAGGGGATAATGCCGAAAATTTTGGGGAGTTACCCTCAGCACTCAATCTGATCGGGAAATAAAAATAATAAAAAAAATTACCTAAAATCTTTACCAATACAACTTAAAATTAGACGTACGTACATTTTAATCTTTTTGACAACATTTTATCTAAAAATCAAAGAGCAATAGTAAGATGGTTGATTGGAAACAGGCGTGTAAAAAATGTGGGTGAGTATTAGAGTCAATGCGCAAGAGCAATTTTTGTCTTCTCAAAATTTTTGTCTTTTGCATCTATGGACTTTGATGAATGTGCTTGTATGTTGCGACGCGGCATCCGGGAGATATTTTTGTCCGCAGGTCTGGAGAAAGGTCGGTGATACAGTTACTGCGTCTATTGATCACCAACCAGTAGCCGGCCGAAATCACTGTTGTTGACACCAGATATACTTGAAGGTTTTTGCATAGGCTAAATGTATAACACCAAATCCATCATGTCGATTTTAGCAGAAGATGTAAATAATGAGAGGTTAATTAACGAAGTAGAGAGGAGACATTGTACAATAACAATCTAAAGGAATATTTGCATGCTATTAATGATAAACCAAATACTCGGGATGAGGTGTGCTAACAGTTATTCCAAGTTTGGTGTCAACTATCAGCGAAAAAAAAGCGGATGCCAATTAATAATGTTCAAATGCAATCCGTACATATCAAATTGATTTTACGTTAACTTTATACATCCTATTATTACATAGGGGTTGTTCCGTGAGAATCTGGTCAATTCGTCTAAACTTTCGATTCTCACTCGAAAGTAATGTCAAAATTTTTTAGGAAATGTTTTCAATTTTCCAAACTATGAAATTTTTCTGTAGTTAGGCTTTAACTGCGTAATGGGTGCACACAATATTACTTTTTACTTAGAAGAGCGACCACTACCGATTCAACGAAATAAATGTCGAAAAGGGGAAGAATTAACGAACGAGTTGCGTTGCTACTGAGAATTGCTGCTCTTGCGCGCTCAGCCTTAGTGCTCTATAATAAGTGTGATGGTATCCTGACAAATGAATTTTTAATAGTTGCAAACAAAGTACTTAAAAAAGGACTGAAATGGTGTTGTATCAGTAACACTAGTGTTATTAACTATAGTTTTCGTATAATAAACAAATACTTTATTAAATTATATATTGACTGTTCTGGTCCAACACCTTTTGCCATCTTTCTGCTAGTAGCATAATTCCACGCTCATAAAATTTTTGGTCTTTGCTGGCAAAAAACTGATCGAGGAGGTTTTTGACCTCCTCATTTGAGGTGAAGGTTTTACCGTCTAAAAAATTTTGGAGTGACCGGAACAAATAATAATCCGATGGTGCCAGGTCTGGAGAATATGGTGGGTGTAGCATTGTATCCCATTCAAGCTGTAAAAGCTTTTGGCGAGTGACCAAACTTGTGTGAGGTCTCGCGTTGTCTTGGTGAAACACTACACCTTTCCTGTTGATTAGTTCTGACCTTTTCTGTTGAAGTGCATCATTCAGTTTGTCCAGCTGATGACAGTAGACTTCCGAATTAATCGTTGTGTTATCCGGTAAAAGCTCAAAAAAAACGATTCCTTTAAAATCCCACCAAACAGACAGCATCACCTTTTTTTGGTGAATATCGGCTTTGGAAATGGTTTGAGCCGGTTCATCTTTTTTGCTCCATGACCTCTTGCGTTTGACGTTGTTGTATACAACCCATTTTTCGTCCCCAGTGATGATGCGCTTCAAAAACGGATCATTTTCGTGACGTTTGAGAAGCGAATCGCAGACGTCAATGCGGCGACACAGATTTCTCTCTGTGAGAACATGGGGAACCCATACATCGAGCTTCGAGGATAATCCCAGGCCTTTCAAGTGGTCATAAACTGTTGAATTTGATAAATTTAACCTCAATCCGATCTCACGTGTTGTTATTCGCCGGTTCACATCAACTAATGCCTTTATCGCGTCTTTATCAGCTTCAACCGGCCTTCCCGAACGTGGTGCATCTTCGACATCAAAATTGCCGGATCGAAATTTAGCGAACCAGTTCTGGCACTGGCGTACTGTCAACACACCTTCTCCATACACATCAGTCAATTTCTTTCTGGCTTGAACAGCATTTTTACCCTTTCTGTAGTAAAACAGTAAGATATGTCGAAAATGCTGCTTATCGCTCTCCATATTTAAAAGGGCACCAACCAAAAACTACTGCGTAGAATTAATTGGAATTTTTCACACACAAGCCTTGCTATATGAGCTCTCAAAGCATATAAAAATTATACGGCTTAACTGTGAAGTTGGGTGCAAAAGAATACAATTAAATCCTCTGTCGGGAAAAAACGAAATGACTTTCCGAACAACCCTATAATACAGACTTGAGTCAAAACATTAGTGAAAGTTACTTACATTTAGAATGCTTAGGTATTCGAAAAATATTTTAACCCATTTACAATGGAATTAAAAAACATCAAAGCGCAGTTAAATTATAATGGGAGGTACTCAACTGTATAAAACGGTTAGTGATTTGCAACACTGTACTGTTTCTTGGAGGATGGTAGGGATTTAATAAATATCGTGTCGGAATTAAATGAGGGAAAGTCTAACGAAAATCGTATTATTGCTTTTAATATTCTCAAGTCAACAAAGAGAAACGATTAAAAAAGCGGATTTAATAAAAGTATCTTCATATAACGTGACAACATAAACTTTAAAAAGATTTACGAAATTTTCGGAATGGTAACAAATAGTTAACTCTCATTAAATTTACAAATGAAAAACGTAACACACTATCTACATAAAACGACCGGATTCAGTTTGGCAAGTTGATATCTTTATGGGCACTGTCGATCATGTTTAAGTTCCACAATATTTAGCAGTATTCTACAGGTGACGTTCATTGCACTAGTAATTCATAAAACGCTATCTAAAGGAAGTAGGTAGGGTTGGTTTGTTTTCTGCCGGAATTATCTCCGAGTCGCTGATGGGACCCGGAAATATAGAAATCGCGATCCACGTCAGGCGGTTTCGACATGATACTGACCACTATTAACGACCAACCTAAACGCGTATTTAAAGCATTAAGACGATTTGACAACTTTTTTCGCCAGTCAACTAAACGTATACTAGATCAGCTCCAATTAACATTAGCTATAGCTGTATCGGTTAAAGTAATATTTTTACTGCGATGTTCATTAGATAAGACATTCGATATAATACATGGTAGTATCGTAGTTTTTCGCAGTAGGCGTATGACTGCACTATATCCCTGGCTTTTGCACCTGGAGTTGTAGCCTGGATCAGCCTTCGAAGCATGTCTTCCTTCAGAATACCTTCATCTACATGGGTCTTATTAAATTCCAAAAAGGCAACCAATCTTTTAGCTTACTTTGAAATTTAAGTATTTCTAATTTGGAGAAACCTTTGTTTTTCAATAAATTGAAGCATTCCGAAGTTGTCCCGTTAGTAATAGGGGATGTTAATAACGTTGTCATTTTTATGCGCGCACTTACAAAGTAGTATGTCTAGTATGTGTCATCACTATCAACTTCTTTTTGGTTTCTTCGTGGGCCATTATATCAATAGAATAAAGTTCGTTATTAAAATTCATATGCAAATCGTCCAACTCAATATTTTTTTTATCTTCACAGACACTGTCATTATCAATCTGCTAGACGCGGATCGCAATTTCTATCTTATTGGATCTCATCAGCGCGTTGCAGACAGTTTCGACAGAACACAGACCAACTCTACCTGCTGCCTTAATACAGCGCGTTTTATGAAATCCTACAAAACCGATGCGCTGATGAGATCCAGTAAGATCGAAATCGGGATCCGCGTCTGGCAGTTGACAGAATACTGACCACTTCGAATTTCTTTGTTCGATTTTGGTAACGTGCCTATTACGTAGCGGTGAGCTACGCCGTGGATTCAGTTCAGCAAGTAGATATCCATCTATTTAAATGGACCTTGTTGAAAATATTGAATTCCACTAAATGTAGCATTGTACTATAGATGGCGTTTACCACGACATTTGTAGGACTTCATACTTAAGCGTTAGTAACTTATAAAACCAGCAGAAATGACTGAGCAAATTGCATTTTATGGACAATTCTTTCTATTTATGTATTATTATCGACTTATTTACGTTATTGTTATGCATTTCCTAACACCTTTATTTTTTGAAAGGGAAGTTGCTGTGGATGCTCGAAGGCAGAATCTCGCCTTGATTAAAATATAATGCACCATTATGGTACCCATTAGTCTTATTTTGAAAGGGTGCAACTAATCTTACTATGATGCTATACCTGGTATTTGAAAACAGCTCCAGTTATCAAATAAAGTAACAATCATTTAAGTATTTCAATCCAAATGCTAAATTCATTGAAGTCATTAGTGACTTCAATGAATTCATATATTATTTGTATTTAAATACCAAAAAAGTATTTCAATAAGTACTTCAAACACTTGAATTTCAAAAACTTAGCAATTATGATATTCGGTTTATAAGTTTTCGCAAAATGAAGAGATTGGTGCAAAGTACAAAGAAGTGGAAGTGCGTATCCAACCTGTTTCGAGCTGAAGACCTTATGGTAATTACGATGAATAATCAAATATTAGAAAAAATGATGTTTTAAAATGATGCAGAACGAAACAACAACCCGATGAAAAAGGTTTGGGTCAAACGGTATATGAGTGGGTCTAGTTGTACCTGTTTATTTCCGAATATATCCAAATGTGAGTTTTTGATCCTACTGTTTAAACTTTTATAACTAATAATATATACACATATCGAAGCTTATCTAGTCATATCTGCTCAAATACAATTATATATAAAATGTATAGAGCTATATAGAGAAGTACCTACATCTAACTAGATATACGAATACCCAAGCATATGGATACATACACACACATATTCGAGCATAAATGTGATTATTTTAATTAATATGATTGTGAGCTAGGGTATCGAATAGTAGAGGGGTAGAGTCAGTAGGGACGGCAAAATTTAAATAATCTATAGGCGGTAAATAAGTAAATCCTCCACTGATTATAAGACAAATGCATGAGAGGATCTGAAAATAATAATAACAATAAATTAGTTTTATAAAAATTTAAGAACAGTAAATTGGTTTCCATATCGTATGGATAGATGGGAATATGTGACTGAGGTTCTTTGGCATCAGGTCGTCTTCACTTGCTCAAAGTTAATCAGTGAAAACTGAGAAGACCGGAAAACAATAATAAAATAAGCAAATTGGTTTCCATGATAACGTATCCAAAAAGATGTGAGTGGGGTTCTTTGGCATTAGCCCGTCTTCACTTGCTCAAAGTTAACCAGTGAAAACTGAGAAGACCGTTGGATAATAATGATAGTAATTTTGTTTGAAAAACAATATGTGGTGGTCTATGATATATGAAGTAGGTAAAAATACGGCAGGCTGTTTGGAGATGTATATGCATTGGTGACGTCATTGTTCGGTTAGGTAGATTTATGACCGACTGGAGTTTCTCCCTGCCGAGGGCGGGCTGATATGTTGGAACAATGTCGCGAAATTGTCTTTGTTTCAGCAAACACTATGACCTTGAATTTTTAGTATGTTGTAGAGATGATAATGCTGATTTCCATATAAATATGTTGGGCGCGGAATGCATAATGAAGCATACTATTCGAAGTCATTATTCTAATATGATTCCGGTGGGCAGGGGTATTAAAGAAACTCCAGTCTGTTGTTAATCTACAAACAATGACGTCACCAATGCATATATATTTTTAAACGACCTGCAGTATTATTTCCTACTTTATATGTCATAGGCCACCACATATTGTTTTTCAACGTTTTAAAACTATGCATCATTATAATTTCCGCGTCCAACATATGTAGGTATATGAAAATGATCAGCATAATCACCTCTATAACATATTAAAAATTCAAGATCATCGGAGGTGTGGCTGCTAAACTAGATAATTACCACATTATTTTTGTCGACATCAAAAAATTCTTTGTAATACTTCCCGTTAAGTACTTTGTAATACAGACGTCGAGTGTAATATCATTGCAGCAGCCAGGAACTTCGATGAACACCGGATTAACGAACATAAGCAAAGGCGAGTTAGTACATAAGATGGGTGGATGACCGCGGTTGTAAGTGTATACTCGGAAAACCGTCTCCAAAACTCCTTTTTTTAATTTTTTTCGTAGATCTATTAAATAAATAAATAATAACGTAAATTAATATTGGATCGCGACAAAATTTGTTTGGATCCAATTATATATCGTTGGATTCAAACCTTTTTCATCGGGAAGCTATATAGAGCATTGCAAAAAAATAAATAACAGAACAGAGTAACTCATTGACTGTAAGCTAAAGACAAAATTTGCAAACATCACTCTGGACCGATGATATTCATTTAATTGTTATTGTAGATTTTTATAACTAATTCAGCAACAATAGAACAAATCGTAATATTCTAATTCTTACCGAAGCAGGCGTGGTATCAACTTGCCGTGCCCCATGATTAGAAACCCAAATCCCTGAAACCCCTAGATCAGCTCCTATTATTGCATCTTCAGGCGTTAGTATTCCTTTCAAAACAATTGGTAAGGTAGTGACGCTTTTCAGCCATTCTATGTCATGCCATTCTAATGACGCATCAAATAATCGATTGACATAATCATTTATACCAGAAGCAGAATATCCTTCAGTAGTACTTGTCACTGAAGTAGCCAATTCTTCTGTAAAATTAGCTAATCTAAAAGTAAAACGAATAGTTTCTCCCATTGAGGTAAAATATATTAAAAGGTATAAAGTGTTCCAACTTAAATGCTTTAACAAGATAAATATTGTCGCGTAATTAAACACTTTTCTAACTAGTCACTAATTTATTTAATTATTTATGCTCTAATTAACACCACTAGTATTAAATCTGTTTCACTAAACATCACACACTGGCCGTGAAAGTCTTTACTAATTTGCCAGTTTTCTTAAAGTTGCTGGAAGAGATGTCGGTTTCGTGTCAGATCTTTTTATTTACATTGGCTGTTCTAACAAGCATCGATGATGTTCCATATCTTACAAGCGCCTGTCCCACTAATAACGGTTTCTGTATAGTGTCTCGACTGTCAGTTTCGATTACTCCTACCAATCCGCTGATGTTGTTGTCTGTTATAACTCTTACAATACTCTCGGAGTGACTTGGTGGTACTTGATCTTCCTCTAGGCGGCATGCTTCATCTTGGGATTTGACATTACTACTACTATTGATGAGCATTGTTGAAGTGCTAAGATTTAAGTCGATTCCATCCTCTTGAAGAAGGTCGAATCAAATGATGACATTATCTACTAATCAAGATCAGTCTTCTTACTGAAGGTTGAATTCGCTATTCCAATGTAACACTAGGTCAGTGATGGTGTTGGATGTTTAATGACCATTTCAACACTTGATTTATCAATCCTTCTATGAATAATGAGTTAGTTACGTTCCAGTCTTGAAATGATGACTTCTTCGAGGATTTTGTGAAGGTGAGCCGCCTTGCGCCCCTTAAAGTTGGCTGATCTAGTTGTTCGACTGCCGTGTTCAGTTTGGGGATCACTCCAGACTTTCTCCTTTCTGTCTTCTTTTTGTTTCTTCTTGTACCTCTACGTTTTTTGTTTCATTTCTTTTTGTCTAGTTTTCATATCTCCTTTCATTTCTGCTATCATTGCCGTTAAAGCCTTTATTCGGTCCTCCATTTTTGCTTCAGTACCTCTGGTTGTAACAGACATGAAATATCTCGATTTCTTGTATAACGTTCTATGAAGTTCTTTGATTTTAGCAAAATCCTACATTTCAATGATGTATTCCTTATTGAGGTTACTCGCAGCCGAAACATCCTGAAAATTCGGTGGAACTTTTCGATGTCGTCAGAACCTTTCTTTTTGCGTCGAGGGCTTTTCAATGACATACGACGTTTTGGATTATTTACTAACGATCCATGGAAGCTTCCAGAAAATTCGGCGGTACTTTAAGAGCTTTCCAATGATATTACATGAATTACTACATTTTCTCATAGTCGATGGAAATTTCATTTTTCTTTCTTTGAGAGCTTTCCGACAATGTAAAGTTTCCTGGGGCTATTCGTAATCGGTAGAAACTTCCAAAAAAACGGCCAATGGAACGTGCTGGAATATTTGATCGAATCCTTCAAAATCCTCTTCCTTCCTCAATCTTCTTCAATGCCACCAAATGTCGCGCAATAAAACACCTTTCTAACTACTCACTAATTTACTGTATTTAATTTTTACCCTCTAATTAACACTACTATCTATAATTAGTTTCTATTTCACTACTATATCAGACTCATTATCGCTTCCTCGATCTTCTGTTATTGAGTATGCTGGGTCGTTACCTTTGTGACCAATAAGGCCAAACAGCTGCATAGAACTAGCATGTGACATCAGCACATGTGGACGCTAGACGACCAATTTTGCTTATCATGCATACATACATAAGAAATGCACTTGTTGCTTAATTGGTGAACTATTATTACACCATATTACGCATATCTAAACAGTTTGCATTTTGCGAAATGTTTTTCTGTGTGTATTAACCGTAAATTATTAGTGGAAAAAGCAGAGATTCGACATTTGCGTGTCACCTTTACAAATAGGAGCTTTTAATCAGGCAGGGAGACCAATTATTTATATGGATGAAATATACATTCAAATTGTGGTTTCAAAAAATCAAGAAATGATGGTTCTTCAGAAGGCTTTCTGCAACCACTAGCAGAAGGGAGCTGACTAATTATTATTCATCCTGGTGGCAAGATGGCTTTATAGAAAACGCTGGTCTCATTTTCAAGTCGGGTCTAAAAACAGGCCATTATCATGATGACATGAACTACAATAACTACAGAAGGTGGGTACAAAATAAACTTCTTCCTAATTTGCCTGCAAAGTCAGTTGTAGTTATTGACAATGCCCCACATCATTACGTTCAAAAAGAAAAATGCCCTAATTCGACCTCGTTAAAAACAGAGATGCAGAATTGGCTACGAAAAGGATATTTAGATTTCGAAGACAGTAGTAAGTAGAATTGTACCAAATTATTAAACTGCATAAGCCGAAGTTCAAAATCTACGACATCGACGAAATAATACAAGGAGCTGGTCATGATGTTTGTCGATTACCGACATATCATTCAGAATTAAATCCAATTGAATATGTTTGGGCAACTCTAAAACATTTTGTTACCGAATGGAATGTACTTGGGTGATGTGAAATAACTTTATGAAGAATTTTTCGGTAGTTTTCCTATTGAATAATGGGAAAGTGTGTTCAACAATATTATTAAGCAAGATGATGCATACACATTAGAAGATCCAGGGTCGTTGAAGACTTGGTTATTAAAGTAGGAGTCGACGACGAATTTTCTGACTCAAACGATGAAGACTTTGGAATATACTGTCACGCAGTGAAGTTTTAAGGAAATTCAAAAACTATTTTTGATCTTAAAACATATTTCAAAATTAATTAAATATTTCATAATTATAGCGTTGTTATTCTTTTCAAATTCATAAAAAAAGGTATCGAGTTTATTTACTTGCAAAATAAGCGTGTTTGGCATTTCGCAGCAACGAAGCAGTAAGTGAAAAGAATTATCTATTTACAAGCAGAATTTGACGCCAGTTCGATCGCTCTGGTTATTGGGAAAATTATTAAACTTCACGAAGTCACCAAAAAGGACTTCATCGGTTTTTTCGTTATATCAGCTAAACCAGAGAAACTTCTAGAACCAGCGAATGACCCATGTTAAACTATGTGGAAGTAATCACTGGTTCATCAAAAAAGTTTAGCGCGTGAACGGGGATCGCAAGCAGACGACTAGGGAACGCGAAGGGAAAAAGTCTACCCTTAAAAGAGTAACAGGTGGCAAACTCTGAGTGTTGGTGACACTACCTCCTGGGCGATGATGATTGCGGCGCTCCTAAAAATGTAACTAGACCAAACTTAACTCTTTTGGTGTGTTGATCTACGTTGGGAGGAAGATCCTTTTTGTAAATGTTTTTTTACTCAAATTCTCTAAATTATTTTATATAATAAAGTTATTATTGTTTTCAAACTTGCCTATTTTATCATTTTAATACGTTACCCCAGTCACGCTAAAATAATTAAAATGCATTAAAATCAGGTAATTAAAATAAATAATTAACAAATTACCGATGTGACATAGTGGTGGAGACACCGTTTCTAAATTGAGCGTGACAATACTGAATAATTATGTTTCTTAAAACGGCCCTTTTCATGGCCAACAATTCTTTTTCAAAATCAAACTGACACCGAGCTATAAATTTTCGATAATTACTCTATATTATGCTTACAAAATTAAATTTGGATTGTTTCATATAGACAGTAAACGCTAATAATAAAACAGTACATTATTAAAAAGTAATGTACNCAAAATTAAATTTGGATTGTTTCATATAGACAGTAAACGCTAATAATAAAACAGTACATTATTAAAAAGTAATTAAAATATTTTCTATATGTACAATATACGTACTGACAAAGTTTAATGCTGTTATGAAGAGCAATGATTATTTAAACAGCCTCGTTAAACTTTAAAAATATGCCTTATTTAAAAGCATATTTTGATAAAAATAATAACAAGTTAATTAACTTAACACTCTACACACCTATAAAACTTTTGCTTTGTTTTCTATTGTTAATTTATATACAACATTTTTGTTTTAACAAATTGCTAAACATTTTCATCTAGTACTGTATAGTTCTAGTCGATCTCCTAAGACCGCTCATCGAGAGCTCTGCCCGTTCAAGCTTGTTCCAACTATTTCTGTCTTGCTCACGCCTAGTGATATTCTTTCTATTTCGCGCAGATTTCTCATCTCTAACTATTTGAAATGAACTGTACTCGCCTGAACCTTTTATTACTTATTCCGTTATAATAAACTCCGAATTAAAAGTGCAAACCTTTTTAACGAAAAAAAAATCCATTTTCAGTGGAAATATCAAAATTGGTCGTCGCGCGTCCACATGAAATGGTGCATTTTCCCGATTTTGAGACAGGTACTGAAAGAAAAGCTTCATTTAAATGCTTACTGTATCTTCATACTTTAGAACATAATTGAAATTTGGTTATTTGTTTAAATTCGGATATAATATTGATCATCCTAAAGACATTGCTGATTTTATCTAAATAATCTTAACTTGGTGGAAAATTGTCAATGTAAAGCATCCTCTAAAAGGCAAACGTTTAAATGATGAATATGAAGAGCCCATTACGGCAAAAAAATTTGCTACTGACATCAAAATTACATTTTGAACTAAATTGCTTGATTGGTTAGACGCATGAAAGTCGCACTCTATCGAAAATAAATTAACTTCTTAAACTCATACAGATTTCTGCCATACCGTGAGTGGATTACTGGAGATTTCGAGTTTTAACGAGTTAAAAA
Organism: Agrilus planipennis; assembly: GCF_000699045.2. Taxonomy (NCBI): domain Eukaryota; kingdom Metazoa; phylum Arthropoda; class Insecta; order Coleoptera; family Buprestidae; genus Agrilus; species Agrilus planipennis. The sequence continues at coordinate 157,930 of NW_020440372.1, read as the reverse complement.
TGAATTACGTTTTAAAATAATTCGAAGTGAGGCGTCTGGCAGTTTCGACAGAATACAGACCACTTCGAATTATTTTATTCGATTAAGCTAACGTGCTTATCACGTTGAGGTTGGCTACGCCGGGATTCGTTTTCAGCAAGTACATATAAACACAAGTGGACCTTGTTGGAGCATACGTAATCCTAAAATGTAGCATCGTGCTACAGATGGCGTTTACTGCGCCATTTGTAGTATTTTCTAGGAATTACGTTTTATTAGGTAAATTTCAAACTGATGACTTAAAACATAGGTTCGGCAAATATCATCAATTTTCTGGTGGGAAGTACCATATTTTAATGAGACAGCTATGTGAATCTGAGAAAAAACTCAAGATACAATCAATATTAACCCTGAAATTTCGCATGTATAGGTATTTACAAGTAACACAATTTCACGAAAATATTAAAGACGTTTGATCTTGACATACTTGTGTAAGCGGCCTTAAGTAAAACATATACTCTCGAAGAGCATTCTGAACAGAATATCAAATAGATATCTTAAACTACGTAAATCAAGAACGTAGCATCACAGGGGCGTGGACAATATTGAGATATAAAGTATCGTCAGGAAGATGGTTAAGCGTTGCTTTAAGACATCCTAATCTCTTAATCATCATATACACAACAAATAAAACAAACGATCACTTACTTAAAAAAAAGCCAACACGATCACAGAGATGATCGCTAGCTATATCACTGCCAATATCACCTTACGGCACCTTTATCAAATATAAAAAAACATGTGTGAGCACTCAAGCATACCTTTCCTTAGCATTTATCGTGCATCTTACTGTACAAGGCCATGTTGCAATATAATCAACTAAAGATAAATACATTGACCGCACCCAAATTACTGTAATCAACTACTTGACACTTATTGATGCTGTATCAACCTGATCTTGGGAAAGGGCAAACACCCTCTTCCCGCATTACCTCTGCAAGACAGACTTTTCTGTCCAAAACTGGATTGAGGTCATTAATGGGTTAGATAACTGTACAACCGCAGCCCACAGTCCCCATTGCACCGCAGCGCTTTCAAACCTCAGCCCCCAAATAACGACTGTGTCACCGCAGCTTAACAGTCTAGGTAGCGTCCCTAATTATCTCATGAATTACTTTCAATATCAACATAAATCATCAACAGCATCTTCATTTAAAACAATCAGTAAAATAATTACTAAGAATGCTTGAAGTATTCAGTGAATAACTCACCCTGATTTACAGGTAACACAGGTAACAATCACTAATATTATAATATCCTTAAAATATGCACAATTTTTGGAAAACACAGAGTAGCACAAGTGCACTTTAATACGTTTCACGCATATGTAACATTAACAGGTCCTGTTTGTTTCTTCATCTCGAAGAGGGTCGATCCCCCTTAGCCGATCACCCCGCATAAAGTATAAACACATGGGCAAATTAGGTAAAATCTATCCCAACTAAGTCCGTAAAAATTAACGTAGAAAGAAATATACATACCGACCACTATATACACTTATGTTCGTTTAGTTTTCGAACGACTATTAATTACACACATATAGAAATAATAAAACCCTTACACTTGTTGGCGAATTTAGATAGGCTTATGAACGATTTGCCTATAATTACGTACTTAGCAAGTTATTGTTGTTATGTTGATTTAAAAATGTCTACCGCCTCCACAGTGTCAGATAAATAAACGTTTGTAATCATAAATCATTACATACATAGTGTTACTGTATAAAATAAATTAAGTATAAGTGCTAGAAGATTTGTTACAAATGGTGACAGATGTGGGGTCGAAGATAACTGTTAAGAAAATAATTTTAAAGTAAAGACAGTAAAGCTGCAAAAACGAGACGAAGATATGACTAGTAATAAAACTATCCTTCAGAGCAGACTCGCTAATGCTCTGAGGAAAACTGGTGTCGGTTTTGGAACATTCACGTTTGAGAGAGACTATGCTGAAAAGTTAATTTTGAATAAAGCTTTACAGAATACTAAAGAAAAATTCAAAAACATTAAAAACATTTGAAAAACTTAATAAGAATTTCGAATACAAACTAAATAAGAATAATCAATGGGGTTGTAAAAACAATAAAAAGAAAATTGACGAACATTTGAAGAAAAATTCTAGGAAAATTCAAGGACATTACAGAAGTTTGAGAGAAAATTGAAAGTAGATGAAACTGAAAAAGTTTGAGAAAATACATTGATTGAGAATTCGGCACATTTTGAAAATAAATTAATTGAAAAATTGGGGACATTCTACGAATATTGGCTGATAATTGAAGACGAACTTCATGTTCAAATTAATTAAATGAATGAAAGAGTGAAGGAGCTGGTAGAAAAGTTCGTGGGCACAACTATACCATAAGTGGAGTAAGAATCAGTTAACTAGTAGTACTGGAGAAAGACGAGGATAAACTGGGGCAAAATGTGCACGACTTGCGTAGCCAGCAAAGGGCCACAAAAGTTGCAACACTGTTCCATGGGGCAGTATAATGATGGCAGCCCACTCGAGGGAAATTGTAATGGATATAAATACATCGTAGTAGCAATGGATTACTTCGCGAAGTTGGTAGAAGCATCCGCCTTCCCATCCAAACAGAGACTATAGTAGCAAAAGAGCTCATCAAACACCTAAATAGCCGATACGTAATCATTAACAAGAACGGGATTGTCATCTACCCTTGTTTATATTAGCATATCGATCTTTATAATAAAATCGTTAAATGAATTAACAATGCTATATATCTAATCAGACATGTATCAAAAGGAAAACGAAATGTATCCCATTTCAGTCTATTGACCCCATATGCCGACTACAATTACGAAAATGCCCAAATCAGAATTATGTAAGCTTGTTCTGCGGATTCTCAATACCAGAAATTCAACATTAAATCCATTTTGTACTTCATGTGCAGGTTTGGTCGAGTCACAAGGAGTGTTTGCAGTCCCAATGGAGTGCTTCCTTGTTGTGTGAATATGAGCCGTAGAATCGCTACGATTCAATAGATAATAGCGCAGGGAAAGTGTTGACATTTGTCGGTAAGAAAACTGTACATAGTAATATAGTACGCTGGAGGTTTTAAATAACGACCTATTATAAAATGAAAATTTAAAATATTTTGTCCTTTGCTGATGATGTAAAAATGTTCAACATTGCTAGTGTGACGATGACGATGAGTCGTATGGGGTAGCCTTTAACATTTTGGCATACCGATCATATTGAAAAACCCGTCTTAACTAATCGAATATAGAGAAGTATAGAATTTGTAATGTCTCCTGAACCATTTGTATTTTTCTACATATATCTAACACTTACCTTAAATGAGATGGTAATGTAAATTTATTTCTGACATCAGCCAACCTTATTCCAAAATATGGAGCGTCTACAGTTAAAACAAGTGCTTTGAAGCCAGCTTTTTCAGCTCTTTTTGTAAGTTGAAGTGTCAATTTTCTATTGAAAAATAAAAAAAGAACAAAATTAGTATTGTTCATTAAAACTATTAAGTATTTCAAACATATTGTGCTCGTTTTGTAAAATGAGTCTATAGTTTGAAGCAGTTCAAATACCGGGTCATCGATCGTGCATAACCTTAGAAAGAAACAAAATTAACTTAATGTTTTCTTTTTGTTGTTCATTTACTTTCAAGTTCACAATTTAAATACAATGTAAATGAATAGGACAAATAAAATAAAAAAGTTATAATAAATACCCATAATACTAATATAAATTAATTTTAATATTAAGCAATTAGGTATTATGGATTACAAAAAAAAATGAATTTGTGTTTTTTTTGTATTTAATATTAAAATTAAAATTCTGAGTAGGTACTTAGGTCTCGATCTCTAAATATCAAATTGTCTAGTACAATTTTTTAATTTTAATAAAACCTTTAAAATTTTGTCGATTAAACGTAAGGTAAGCATGCAATAACTCATTAACATAAACTTTGTAACGGTTTTTCCTTTGTGGAAAAGCGCGTTACCGCTGGGAAGATCGAACAATTTTTTATGCAGCACGTGGAAGTTATGTGACTTTCTCATGATTTTTACACACGGCTTGAGACTTTTTTTAAGCCCCATGCACATGGACGGCGAATCCGCCGACTGACTTTTTCGCCGTGCGGCAGAAAAACCGGAATAAATTATTTCACATAAGTTTAAATACGATTTAAAACACCTACCGGTGCTGGGTATTCTGCCGACCGGCTGCCGGTCTAAGTAAAATTTCGACGGTAAACACACGGTCGTCATTCGGCAAATTAGTCGGTGCCTTTGTTTCAATTCATGCAAGTCTATGCAAATTGATACAAACGGCGATTTCCCGTCGCCGTGATATATGGTCGTAGATCGCAATTTTCCATTTTAATATTTGCAACAGCATACTGGTATAAAAAAGGAAAATTTTAGCACTAAGGTGTTCATTGGTGCAATCGAAAAAAACAAGTGACGAATTTAAAAACACAAATTAAACTATTAGCCTCCTGGAAAGACATGTGTAACATATTTTCATGCATCTCAATGTAATTGAAAGTTTTTGCTTGATGCGTCCTTAGTACTCCATATAACGTTTAAAATGCTCCTATTGTACTAATTACAGTGGAGAATCTGTTCTCAATACTGTGCGGGGATGTCATTGTCTTCCGGACTATTCGTAAGATCACGCATATATTTGCATTACCTATGGGTCAACACCCAATTTTTTTAATTTTTTTTCTGAATGCAGTTTGCAAAAGTTTTGTGGTTTTTACTTCAGGTTGTTTAGTAATACTTATTTTGTGAAATTTCCTTGAGTTTATTTGCTAGGCTACGAAATTGTGACCCAAAAACTGCGGACAATAATAACCACTGGTCAACGCTTAGTTGCTAATTTTGGAAATTTCGACTCTTGGTTGATGAGGACTTTTGTTTATAGTGACTGATCCAACTCAATTATAGATGTGTGATATAACCGTTCTTGTTTATGATTTCCGATCCAACTCAATTATTGGTGTATGATTCAACCTTTTTGATTTTCAGAGTTTGATACATTTTACCAATCGAGCCAAAGGAAAACGCTCTCAATATTCAACTGGCGGTACATCTGTGGTTCGAGGAATTTCATCCAAAGGATTCATCAAATATGTACTTTCGTTTTAGTTCACTTGAGAGCTTGCGCAACATTGCAAGTGCACCCTTTTGAATTTGAGTAATTACTTTTGAGTTGAAGTTTTTATTGTATTTTTTGAATTTGTGCATAATTTATTATTTTATTTATTTTGTGATTTGAAGACAAATCGGGTAATTTTGCTATTTTGTTGGTAATATTTTTTATTATTATTGAAATATATTTATGTTTACCATCTTTATATGGTGGACACAGAAACCAAATGGTTTTGCTAGCCTAAGATACCCACATAACTAACATTTTATTTAAAAATTAAAACATTTAAAGGGTGGCACTTGAGCTGTGATTACAGATTACATTCTGTTTTCTGTTCAGTATTAAAGCTAAACTTCATTCTCATTAAGGATTTATCAAACCAAATAATAAATAAGAAAAAAAAACAGATTTTCTTTATATACTGCAACATATCCTGCGTGTAGTATGCATAAATTAAAATACAAGTTGTTTCATAGTGTTTACAAATTATGAAATAATTAATTTACGGCTAAACGAAAACTCACAATGGGCCGAAACTAGACAATGTGTCCGCTGAGCGGAAAAGACACGAATGTTCGAACTTCCGGCATGTATGTGACAAAAAATAGCTTACGCATCTAGGGAAGGATGTGTGCTATGTGTGATAGTATACTTACAAAAGAAGGTGTTATGCCGCGCATCAGAGATGTTAAGAAAGCGACTTCTAGAAATACGGGACAACGGAACCTTTAATGTTGGGAATATAGTAAGACTGGTCATTTTCTTCTGAACTGCAACAACTACAGTGGTCATCCGAAGTGCTGAAATTGCGGAAAATAGGGCACATAAGTTGAGAGTGCCACTCAAACAAAACACGGCAGTAGGAAAACTAAGATTAGTCAACTTTATGGGGTGAAAGTTGGCTCACCCTCACCAAGACCCCGAAAAAGACTGGACGGCGCTAACTCATTCTTTATAGAAGACTATAATTCAACACAGTGTTGATACAGGGCCCCTATACAGGGGCATCCATCACTATGACTTGCCCTGATATGGTATCGAAATGACGAATTCGACCTATGACTAGAAGATTGATTTTGACTATAGCTACCGAGGAGACTTCACCGATCCATGGAGAATACAATGTCGAAATTATAATTGGAAATGCAATATTATACAGCTGGGTATTGGTGGCCAACATAGTAGATGATGTCATCATTGAATTGCACCTTCTTCAGGAACATGGAATCGACTTAAATCTGAGCACTTCTACAATGCGCACCGGTGAAGAAGAGAGAGTAATGACAAATCCTAATACCAAGTTTGCTGTCTACAAGGTGATCGTACAGGAAAATCGAGTACTATCGAGTCACTCCGAGAGCATTGTAAAAGTTAGAATAAACGACGACATCGGCGGATAGGTGGGGGTAGTTGAACCAGACAATCAAGACTTGACGCAAAATGCATTATTAATAGGACGTAAGCTCGTAAGAAGTGGAACGTCACCGATACCGGTTAGTGGAAAAGCCAATTTGAAGATTTGGAGCAAAAGATCTGCAGAGGCACAGAAGTTGGGTGTATTTGAACCAGTAGCTGAAATCTACAACTATCACTGGGAAGAAGAACCCGAGACGAAACTGCCGTTATTTCCTGCAACTTTATCAGAACTAGTAAAATGGTCAAGTAACAATTTCAACAAGCACCAAATTACACAATTGAAAGACCTTTTTGGTCGTTTTCAACATGACTTCGCCTTGTTAGATGAAGACTTTGATAGGATCAACTTAACATAATACCGCACCAACACTGGAATAGCAAGACCCATCAAAAAACCACCTAGAAGAGTTCCTTGGGCGAAGCAAGATTAAGTCAATAATCTTATAAAACACATGTATAAATAAGGGGTAATACAACCATCTCAAAGTTTGACTGTATTGATCTGTTTGTTTCGCCTAGACCACATCATCATACTAGGAAGAACTTTCGACGATCACCTTCGAAACATGACTGAAATCTTCAAGAAATTGTCGCAAGGTTGAAGTCCCAATGCATCTTGATTAGAAGAGAAGTGAAATACTCCGACAAAACGGATGCCGTACGAAGTTCGCCCATACCGAAGGATAGTTACTGCTACTATTAAAGTTTCGTACGAAGATTTGCCGATACAACCCGACCACTACATAGAGTTACCGAAGATGGAATTTCATTCCAATGGACACCCGAATACCAAAAAGCATTTGATCATCTGAAGATTACACTATCTGGAGCTCCAATACTGACGTACCCATAGTTCAGCGAACCAAAGAGCCAAACAAAGACTTGTAGATGCAAGAACGTCATTTGAGAAAACCGCAGCAGACGTGGTAGGACCATTCCTAGTGACGGAGTCCGGTAGCTAATACATTTTGTTAGCCATGGATTACTTTAGTAAGTAAGTAGCCCGATGCATATGCGATACCGAAACAGGAAGCACACACCGTTGCCAATGACTCGATTAGCCAATATGGAGTACCATTCGAATTGCATTCCGACAAAGGCAGGAACTTCGAATCGGCTTTGTTCAAGGACATCACTGAACTAATGGGCATTACTAAAACGAGGACTACGCTCTTACATCCACAGGCTGATGGAATGGTTGAAAGATTTGACGCTACTCTGGAGACCAATTTCAGAAGTGTCGTCAACGAACACTAAACTTTCTGGGACCGACACATCCACTATTCCTCCTGACTTATAGATCCGTCATCTATGAGGCAACTGAATGAACAGTAGCTTATTCGATAAAGGACTCATGAAGGATGGTCGTTCAGGAGATTTTCCAACACCTACAGACGAATACGTGGGCTGTACGTACGAAGTTGAGATTTGAAACAACAGCGTATTTACCAGATCGTCATGTTGTAGTATGCTTAGTGTCCGTTACTTTATAGTTGTTTTTCCTATTCACCACCTGCAATTCATGCATACCTCTTCGTGTTACATTTTAAAGCAGTATTTACTTTAATATTGCATTTCCTAGTATAATATACAGCTTCATTTGCTAAAGTCGCATTTCCTAAATTACATAGCTGCAGCCCCCATGCATTTTTTCTCACTGAAGGACGACTTTATAAAATCAGCAGCCGAGGTGACATACGCAACACTTCCAGGGTGAATGCTTCACAGAAGAAACTTTGAAATTTTTCTAAAGGCATTAGTATGTTTGGAGCACAGCGTTGTACGAGTGCGAAACATGGACAGTGGGCGCGGCGGAAATGAAAATGTTAGAAGCGTTCGAAATGTGGTGTTACAGGCGAATGATGAGGATACCGTGGATAAAGAAGGTTAGAAATGAAGAGGTATCAGAAAGAGTAAGAGGACAGAAGACTATTTGGAAGTCAATAAAAAATAGGCGAGATAGCTTAGTAGGACATCTTCTCAGGCATGAAGGTCTAGTCAGAGACATATTAGAGGCAGAAACGTAGGTTAGGAGAGGTAGAGGTAGACCTAGATTAGATTACTCTTCGAAAATAGTTAAGGATATGGGTTGCTTTAGCTTTAGGGAAATGCGAAGATTAGCGCAGGATAGGAAAGAGTGGAGGTAGGTGTCCAACCAGTCTTAGGACTGACGACCTTATGATGATGAATAAAGAAAGTCAAACCCTACGGGACACTGCAAACATGCACCCATGTTCTTCTCAGATCCGATGATACAAGAAAACCATTAGGATTACCCTACAAAGGTCCTTTTGAAATGCTTCAACGTTTAACAAATTTATGCGACAGAATCGTTGTAGAAGACAAACACACAAACGTCTCAGTTGATAGGTTCAAAGGCGAAGACTACCAAGTATACACGATGTCCAATTAGGACGATAATCTAAAAATATTTTTAAATATACAGGGTGCTCATTAAAGGCGGTATGAGGCACAAGTTATTTTAAATAGAACGCCCTATATTTCATTACATTTCTCTAAGAATACTTTTTGATAAGCATATGAGATATTTAATATTCTGTCAAAATATCGCTGTTTTCACGTGTCAATAAAATTAAGCGTATTTAGTATATCTGAAACCCTACTTGTCAAATCTTTTGCAAATTGTAAATTTATAGCTGTAGTTACTTTATACCACCATGAAAATTTGATAGCACTATACAGGGTGTTTGTAATACTGTAGCAAAAGCAGAAACTTTAAACAACTATATCTCATTTTCTTTTCAAATGGAATGCCCCATATTTTTTTACTTTAAATTGTTCGCCAAGTAATAAGCTCTCTTTTATATGAAGCATGTCCTGTACCTATCTGTCGTAGTTATCGACTTTTTATACCTTTAACAAATTTCTCTTTTAAAATGTCCATTTCGAGAAATTTTGCTAAGTCGGCCATCGAAATAATAGTTGAATTAAAATAAACGAACTGCTTTGACACCGTCAGACTGCAAGATTCGTGTAAACTATTTTTATATTGAAAATGAGTTTTTCGAAAGACGAATTGGTAAGAATGACTTATTATTCAGGTTCAAGTGATGAAAATTGTTTACTAGCAAGTAGAATTTACGCACAAAAATTTCCCCATACGGAACGCCATCTAAATTGTTTGGCATTTAAAAGACTTAAAGAAAGATGCGATAAAACCGGCAACATAAATTATGAATCAAAGTAAAGAGAGAAAACAATAGTAGATGAAGAAAATAAAATGCTTGCCATGCAAGTCGTGTAAAAAATCCACATGTTTAATGTAGACAAATTGTACTACAATTAGACATAAAAAAATCCACCGCTAACGAGATTATTCGAAACTATAAATTTTATCCGCATCATGTACAACTAGTGCAAGAATTATCTAATGAGGATTTTATTAATCGGCATAATTTTTGCCGTTGGACATTAACTAAAATTCAACGAGAACATGACTTTCTTAATTATGTGTTGTTCATGGACGAAGTTGCTTTTCATAAAAGTGGATTTGTGAACCGACACAATTTCCATTATTATGCTGAAGCAAATTCAAGGTATCTGATACCACTCGACCATCAACGTAAATGGTCACTTAATGTATGGGGTGGCATTATGGGGACAAGGGTCGTTGAGCCAGATTTTTTCAATAAAACGGTTTTTAGGTTATACACCTTGAATCATCAAGCAACTTTGTATGTAATTTTTTTTCTAATACTATCCTGTAAGGAGATATCGTCTGATATCGCATTAATTGGACACCCTGTATGTGGCGAACTAGCGCTAGGTTTTCTAACGGAGGAGACGAGCTAAAACAACTTACTATTAAATTTATATATTTGTCATTACTTTTTGAATAGTAATATAAATATTGATAAAAATTAAAAGATATTTTTTATTAATTTTGAGTTGATTCATGCCGTTAAATAATAGTAATTACAACTTGTTTTTCTATAACTTATCTACAGTCCTCAGATACGTGGCAAAAGTTGCTAAATAATTAAGTCAAGACTTAGCTGCTGTTCAATCAGAGGTGGTTGACAAGTAGTGAAAACCGAATCTATCGCTTTTATGTAGCAATCGGAAAGCTCCCCAAAAACTTGTTGCACTTAGTTACTGACATTATGAAACTATGCCGTAAAAGCAAAACTATGGTGCATAAAAGGTTCACGACACTCGTGGTGGCTAATTATGTATTTAAGGTATATGCAGGAATACCATGGACGTTGTCATTCGAGGGAATGAATTGTTTGAGTATAAGGAGTATTTGATCGGAAAATTGACTAATTTTAGGATGATTTTTGTTTGTTAAGAATTCTCTGCCTTTTAGGAATTTTCCTGTATGCAACTAGTTGATTATATGGATTTCTAGATTTTTTGGACCAATAATGATAAACAATTAGAGGCTCCAGTTCTGAAAGTAATCTCTAATACAGACTTAAGAAAGTTCTTGTCAAACGAAAATATTTCAATTCAATTTTCTTATTTGAGTGGTTTTCATACACACAAAGAATCTATTAACCTAATAAAATGTGCAAATATCAAAACAGCTTTATTCTTTGGAACATCTGCAAAAATACGTCCACCGCATCTAGGCTTCATATACATACTTTCTAGACATGCCAGATGCATTGTCAAATAGGATTGATGCATAGTACGCATATACTATTTTATCTTAAATTTTCTGTTTCTGTTATTTTCATATATTCTGATAATTCCGCTTTTAGCGATACACGCTGTTCGAGTCCTATTCATCAATTCGTTTCACTCAAAATTCAGTTTCTTTTTAACGTCTGCTTTTTTTGAAATAATAGTTTCTTTAAGAAACAAAAGATTTTGATAGAGATGCCACTCGCGTGATACTTCGTTTGTACACTCCTGAACACATTATTTTCACTAGCTCTCATACTAGTTCGAAGGTAGACTTATTAAAATTACTAAAAAGTGGAATTTAGACTTAAAAGAACGATTTGACTACAAGTGCACGACCGGCAAGTGTTTGACGAAAATCACCACTTATTAAAATAAATTTATTTCGGAAAGGATTTTCTTTATTGGAACTATAAACTACTCAGCAGTCTTTTAATAACAGCAAGAACATCAGCGCTAACCATTAGTGCTTCATCATAGGTAATCACTTTTGAATACCTAATTCTTATCAGGCGAACTTAGTTACGCAACGTACATGGCGTAATCAATAATACAATCACGATACAACGTACGAGAGTAAAAAGACATGCCGGAAAAGGCGAAAATTGAAAAATTATGTTTGAAGCTAGAAAACTTATAACTTTTAACAATTGGGCCGAAACCAACCCTGCGAGAACGACTTCGAGCAACTCAATAATGGAAAACGCCGAAGCTGACGACAATAAAGACAAAGATTTAAACGAGAGTCAATAAGATAATGAAGCAGATCAAAATGATTCCGAAGACGGAAACGATGACGGCGACGATGAAGATGAGGTTCTGAGGAATGGTAGATGACAAGATGACCTAAGAAGACCGAGAACCAATATTTACCGACATTTCATAAAGTAGAAGAATCACTAGAAACATTTAGCTGTAATAATAAGCTCAGCATAAATCATTGGTTGGATAATTTTGAAGTAAAGAAATGTTTTAATTGTGGATCAAAAAGAACAAAGGTTCTTCAGGTGCAACGAATTTGGTCACAAAGCTTTTGGTTGTTTTAACAATCCAAAAGTATCAAAGACAACAAAGGAAGCGAACAGCGTTTCGAACTCAATCATAAAGAAGCGCCTAAAGGATGTGGTAATAGAGGACTTTAAGGTCATTTCGTTGATTGATATAGGCAGTGACCTCAGTTTCATTCGTACGAATGAGAATGTTAGCATATACCTCGTATCACGTAAAGTGGCGGCTCAAACAATAAAACTGCCAAGTAGTGACCGTCCTTGTTGGCGTCTACCTGGAATTACAATATTAGGGTGTTTTTCATATGAACACGTCTTGTATTCTGTTAACCACTTGTGCAAAGATTAACATTTCGAATCTCGGCTGCTCAGACAGACTCACTAAAGAGTAAAATTGCCACTAAATAATGTTTAATCGTCCTCATGTTTGTTGCAGACGTTTTGGTCATTCGACAAAGTAAGTTTATTAAATCATTTGAAAGTTTTATTGCTTGAGCCGCCACTTTACGTAATACGAAGTTTAGGTTCAAGTTGTTTAAGTCTTCGTTAAATTTGACGGTATTGAGTGTCATCAGGTAATCAAACACTGGGCGAATTCGTAGCTAACGTAATAGTAGATGATGTAGTTTACGAACTCAAGTTTCTTGTTATTTCCAGCTCAATGTTTAACTACGGAATATTATTAGGCATAGATTTTTGAACAAAGTCAATTATATTAAATCTGAAAACATTCAAATAATAAAAATTGAAAACGATCCTTCTGGTTTTTCTCAAGATAATGACATTTATCAAATAAATAACCGAATCATTGTCAAGAAATACATGAATTCGTAAGTAGTTATGGATGCGAACAGACGGAAGAGGAGGTACTAAAATGAAGGTCATAGTAAAAGATGATATCCCCGTATATTCCAGACGCTGATGTTCCTGTTCGGAATATGCAAGTCCTACAATCCTTGTTAGGAAAAAATGGCGTATGTTTGTAAATTTCATAAAGCTTAATAAAACAATCATTAAAGACCATTATGTATCTTATTGAAGACCTGTAGCCACTCTCTGTAGTCGTATGTGATGAGAGATGTGGCTACAGTGGTGACCCCGACAACGAACAGATGAACTGCGACAGCCGAAATAGTCATCTCAATTGTCGCCAACGAAGGAAGGAACGTCGTCGTCAGCGTGCCCTCTTGCGCCAGATCGCCCAACGGCAAATTGCAACCCCAGGTCCAGCATCCGGTGAACCGTCTGACCGGGACCAGTACCTCCAGCATCAGCGTTTTTTTGCGTGAGTTGTTCAATCTGTTGGAGAACACATACTCACCCTTACTGGGCGTATTACCCCAGCCTATTATACAATAACTACTCACCGGCCTCTCTCCCATGGGCTCCTCGCCATCCAAAGAAGAGATCGTGATTGCTCCATCTGCCGCGGGAAATGCAACCGCCTCGCCCCTTGTACGCAACGATTGTCTCCTTTACATTATAATCGCGCTCCAAGTAATCAGCCTATTTTGGACAGCCTACCGTGAATACCGGCGGCATCTTCATCAACATATCAACAAAAAGGTCGCCCAGGCCAGCCGTAACTTAGAAGTTTAATCATATCTCGCCCACAAAATGCCCAACCTGCCTCCTCTATCGACCGTCTCGCCGTCAAGCTGCCACCCTTCGTGCCATCCGACCCCGAACTCTGGTTTTGCATGGTGGAACGAAGTTTCGAAGCCTCAGGTATCACATCTGAATCGACAAGATTCGGGTACGTATTGGGAAATTTGGATCCGCAGTACGCAGCCGAAGTGCGGGACATTATAATAAACCCACCGGCGACTGAACCATATGCTACTATCAAAGCAGCACTCATTCGTCGATTGGGCACTTCGCAAGAATTAAGGACCAAACAATTACTGGGACAGGAAGAAATTGGTGACAGGAAACCATCCCAATTTCTGCGGCACCTTCAAAACCTGGCTGGAAACTCTACTCCAGAAAATCTATTACGCACGATCTGGTCAGGTCGCCTTCCGCAAAATCTACAGACGGTCACAGCAACGATGAAGGACAAGCAGTTAGAGGAAGTTGCAGAAATAGCCGATTACATCATGGAAGCAACGCAATCACAGACCACGATAGCAACCACGGCCACACATTCCCCCCAATATGATGCCATCCAACTACTGACCAACAAGGTGCAAGCTCTTCAGTTGGATCTGCATCAGATAAGACGACATATGGCAAGAGGTTCGAGGACAAGATCTCGATCTCACTCCAGAAGCACTTCTTCGCAAAGACGATCCCACAGCAGCAATAGGAGCAGTGACCTTTGTTTCTACCACAACAGATTCCAAGACAGAGCACGGAAATGCATTCCTCCGTGCAGGAAGTCATCGGGAAACCTACAGGGAACTCACTAATGGCGACAAGTGAGGTCCGCACAACGCAACGTCGCCTATTTGTAACGGACAGAGCAACAAACCAAAAATTTCTGGTCGACACCGGTGCAGATATTTGCGTGTATCCCAAGTCACTAATACCTGGGCCACGTCAGAAATCTACATTCACGCTGCAAGCAGCAAACGGCACCAACATACCGACCTATGGTACTATTATTCTGTCGCTCAACTTAGGCCTACGAAGATNCTGCCGACTTAGTAAAATCGCGGTACAGTGCGGCTAACTAGGTCATAGACATTTACACACACATATGTAAACTGCTGAACTAACTATTGCCATTAAACTAATGTAAATAATTTTTGTATAAATAGCTTGTAAAGAATTGAATAAAATTAGTCTAACACCAGGCTCATTATCATTCGGATGCTGATAAAGTGTCAACCCTTGGAATCATCACTGATGCAGATAATGTGTCCAACGATATTATAATCGGTTCTTCTCAGAACCACAACCTTTGCTAGTCACACCTTACTACGACCACACAGGGTGACTACAGACCAATTAGATTTGTTAGTTAGATAATGATTGGATTCTTTCACGTATCGTTAGACGAAGACAGTAGGAAATATACATCATTTGTTGCTCCTAACATGTAGTTTGAATTTTTGAAGGTGAAATGCCGTTTTTAAAGAGCTCATTACTAATAAAACCGTTTTAATTTATATGGACAATTTGATCGCGTTAAGAGAAGTCTTAAAAGTTGCAAGTAGTCATGGTTTTATTATAAATTGGAAAAAATGCCAGTTTATGTAAGAAAAAGTCGAGTGTTTAGGCTGTTTTACTGAAGAGGCAACCATAAAACAATCCGATTGTACAACAAAGCGTTGGCGAAATTTCCGAAACCCAGCCCAATAGGGTGTGTTCAAAGATTCTCAGGTCTTACCGGTTTCTTAAAAAAATTTATTCATTCCTAACACGTCCGTTAACTAATCTATTAAAGTCAAATGATAAATTCTTATTCGTAGAGGCGAGATAAAAGCATCGATTAGGTTAAAGTCAGTCGTTTTTCGTAATCCTACAGCAAAAGGAAATAGAAAACAAGGACAACGTCAGTGCGTCAAATGCCAAGGGCAAGAAAATGGAATAATTAAATAAAAATAAATTAAAAGGTTTTATTTTCTTCTGGAACCATTTCGCTAGGGTTTCTCAATCTTGAATGTCCAAACTAGTTATAATTATGTTCTTATTACTGTTTCTGCTTCTTCTACGTATTATCAGTTATTATCAATTCTTTATTTATTTTTTTATACTTATTTTAATTGTTTTTTTTTTCTATATATCTTATTTGATGTTATATTATTTTCTATTTCCTAGTTTCTTTACATTTTCTACTAATCTTTACCTTTCTCTCCTTGATGTTTTAAAACTTATCTTTATTGTACTCATCTAATCTTTAAAAATTCTTCAATTTGGCCTCTGCTTTTTTATTCATCATCCTTAACCTTTCCTTCATGATTTTATTTTCTCCTTGAACTCGTTCTAAATTTTTCCATATTCGTTTCTCTTCGAATTCTCGGATATTAGTATTTAATTGTTCTCTTCTAATTATTGCCTGTTTTCTTCTTTCATTGCTCATGCTTCTCTTTAATTTGTTTTAGACCTCCCCTCAATTATAGATTATTTTTAGATGTAAATTCCAGTAAAGATTTACGTTAGTATAGGTACTAATTAATCATGTCTCAAGAAATTATGGTGTGGTGAAACGTATGCCACATACTGAATGAAGCAAGTTTTGTGAAAATATGTTTTTATGTTATATGTTTCCTTGATTATGGATTTTCACCAAATTAACGGCGAAACCATTCAAGATCAGAAGATATAATACGTACAAATTGTCATTGTTTACAGCAGGCATAATTACATTTAATTTTATGAACATATTGTGCTATGTATGAAAATGTTAGACTTATCGTTAGAAGAACTCACCTATCATTATAAATGTATAGTTGAAACCATTTTACAGCATTCGGAGCAGTCTTTGCAACTTCTTCTATACTGCTTGTACTAATCGTACTTAAAGTGAAAACTACATCATGAAACTCAGCGGCTACAAAAATTACAATACAAATAAATTAACATTTTATAATATTTATAATAATAATAATA
>NW_020440372.1:123445-139067 GCF_000699045.2 Agrilus planipennis | reverse complement strand
CTCTTTCAGTACTCAGGGTGGCAGAGACCACGAGGATCGGTATGGCACTCTGATGCACAATACTGCGATGTGGAAGGCAACGGGAAACCACCACATTATGATCCCAAGTAAAACGTTCAACTACTGAAATTAAATGATGGCGTCCTCTGGGTTAAAACACTCCGGACGTAAACTAGTCCCCCATTCGGATGTCCGGGCGGGGACTACCTCGGGGGATGTCATCAATACGTGCAATAGGGATAGGTGCAATGTTTCACGAGTCGGAGCGTGGAATGTTAGGTCAATGAGGCAGGCAGGGAAATTAGAAAATTTAAAGATGGATAGGTTAGAATTAGATATAGTAGGTATTAGTGAAGTCCGTTGGCCCGAAGCTGGAGACTTCTGGAGTGGGGACTTTAGAGTAATACATACAGGATCGGTAGAAGGTAATTCAGGTGTAGGAATTGTAATGCGTAGGAAAGTAGGGCAGAGTGTAGAAAGTTATTTACAAAAAAGCGATAGGATAGTTATGGTTAAATTAAACTCAAAGCCGGTAAGAACGGTATTAGTGCAGGTCTACATGCCTACATCATCTTACAGTGATGAAGACGTAGAAGCAGTTTATGCAGATATAGAAGACGTGTTAAGTTTAGTGAAAGGACAGGACAACCTAATAGTTTTAGGAGATTTCAACGCAGTAATAGGTGAAGGTAAAGTGGGTGCAATAGCAGGTTCTTTTGGATTAGGCAATAGAAATGATAGGGGAGATAGGCTGATAGAATTTTGCGATAAACATAACTTAACCGTCGCGAATACTTTATTCAACCATCACGTTAGGAGGCGCTATACGTGGAAGATGCCAGGTGATTTAGGGAGATATCAGTTAGATTACATACTTGTTAGGCAAAGATTTAAAAATCAAGTGAAGGACTGTAGGAGTTATCCAGGAGCAGATATAGATAGCGATCATAATTTAGTAGTTATGAAGACCAATCTTAAATTCAAAATTCTGAAAAAGAGGGCAGGTAGGAGACGTCTCGACTTAGAAAAGCTAAAATGTAACGAAGCGCGTGATAGGCTAGGTAAAATGACAGACGAAATACTAATGGCGGCTGGAGAAACGAATGACGGGGACATAGAGACAGAATGGAACTGCATTAAAACGTGTCTAAAGTCAGCAGCTACAGAGGTACTAGGTCTTAAACAAAACGAAAGTAGGAAACCCTGGATAACAAATGAGATTGTAGGATTAATAGACGAAAGGCGGAAATACAAAAACAGGACAGACGAAGAAGGGCAAAAAAGATATAAAGCTATAAAGTGGGAAATAATTAGGAAGTGTAGGGCAGCTAAGGAACAGTGGATTGATAGGATGTGTAAAGAAGTAGAAGAAAAGTTTGAAGTAGGTAAAACCGATGAGGCTTATAATATAATTAACAGGAATTTTAGAGATGTAGGATACAGTAGTAATAATATAAGAAACGAGGCAGGGGTCATGTTGATAGAAAATGAGGAAAAGGCAGATAGGTGGAAAGAATATTTAGAGAACCTTTACGCAGGCCCTGAGTTAGGAGATATATTAGAGAAGGAAGATAGTGTGGAAATAGATGAGCTTGGTTATCCCATAATGAGAGAAGAGTTCGATGTAGCATTAAAAAATTTAAAGAATAATAAGGCGCCAGGTGTAGATGGGATACAGGGGGAAATTCTAAAACATGCAGGACAAGAGGTTAGAGATCGTATGTTTAAGTTAGTTAGTCACATTTACGAAACGGGGAAAGTCCCAGAGGATTATAAACGGAACGTAGTAGTAACATTACCTAAGAAGAGGGGCGCGGATAGGTGCGAGAAATTTCGAACAATTAGCTTAACTTCCCATGCGTCAAAAATCTTAACTAGAATTGTACAGAGGAGGATGGAAAAAAGGGCGGAAGAACTATTAGGGGAAGATCAATTTGGGTTTAGAAGAAATAGAGGAACGCGGGAGGCCATTCTAGCTTTACGGGTAGCAATAGAGAAAACGATAGAAAAAGGAAAGAGTGCGTACATAGGATTTGTAGATTTAGAGAAAGCTTTTGACAATGTTAAATGGGACAAGATGTTAAATATACTTAAAAATGTAGGGATGAATTACAAAGATAGAAGAGTGATACTTAGTTTGTATAAAGAGCAACAGGCAGTTATAGAGCTGGGGATGCAACGTAGAGAAGTAAATATTAGGAAGGGAGTCAGGCAGGGATGCACACTGTCACCGCTACTTTTTAATCTATACATCGAAGACGCCATCAACATCATTAAAGACAGTACAACTGTAGGGATAGATGTGCAAGGGCAAAAGATTAGTATGCTTAGATTTGCAGATGATATAGCAGTATTAGCATCTAGCAAGGAGGACCTAGAGATAGCTTTAAATAAAATGGAAGCGGTACTGACAGATCAGTACTGTATGAAAATAAATAAAAGTAAAACTAAAATACTGGTATGCAAGGGAAGAAAAAGTAGGGAAAGAGCGAATATAAAGATAGGAGACGAAAAATTAGAAGAAGTGGCTGATTTTAGATACCTAGGAAGTCAGATAAGTGAGGATGGAAGGAGTAGTAGGGATATAAAGCAGAGGATAGCGCAGGGTCGTGTCGCCTTTAATAAAAAGAAGTCACTTCTATGCTCGCGAACGGTTAATTTAGAAATTCGAAAAAGGTTGTTAAAGGTGTATGTTTGGAGCACGGCGTTGTACGGGTGCGAAACATGGACAGTGGGAGCGGCGGAAAAGAAAAGGTTAGAAGCGTTCGAAATGTGGTGTTATAGGCGGATGATGAGGATATCGTGGGTAGAAAAGGTTAGAAATGAAGAGGTATTGGAAAGAATAGGAGAACAGAGGACTCTATGGAAGTCAATAAAAAATAGGCGAGATAGGTTGGTAGGACACCTTCTCAGGCATGAAGGTCTAGTCAGAGACATATTAGAAGCAGAAACAGGAGTTAGGAGGGGTAGAGGTAGGCCTAGATTAGATTACTCTTCGCAAATAGTTAAGGATGTGGGCTGTTCTAGTTTTAGGGAAATGCGAATTTTAGCTCAGGATAGAAAAGGTGTGGAGGTACGTGTCCAACCAGTCTTAGGACTGATGACCTTATGATGATGATGATGAATATTTATAGAGATGAGCATATCGTCATTGGTGTTTTACCTTTTGCATTTGCACATTCCCCTCCAGGATGTGCCATTCTTTGCATAGCTGTAGGTGCAATCCCAATAGGTGCCGATACTTTTGTTCCAAGGACAGTGGTAGATAAATCCCTTGTTTTAACATTTCTCATGAACCTTGGTCTTATTCTTAATCTAGAAGTTTTTATTTATAAAGTATGTAAAAAAACTGTATTAGTACCTTTTTAAGTTTGATCCAAAATTAAGACTCACGCATGCATAATAATTTAATTTTCCTTATTTTAATTTGGTTCATTCGATTTTTCCTTTATTTTTTATTTAAAAAAGTGCCTACGCAAAATACTTAAATCGCAAACTTTCGAATAAAATATGCGCAAAGATAAGTATAAAACGAAATGTGTATTAATACTTATGTATTTTTGTATGAGACTCAAAAGCATACGCTAACGTTATAAGGTGAATGCTAAAAAAAAGGAACAAGGATTAAAATATTAAATATAATAAGGAAGTTTTAATAACAGATTGACGGAAGAGACAATATTGTAGTTATAATCAAGGAGTAATCGAAATTCATGTTTATAATGCAGTATCCGTTAGAAGTATTTATTTAAGAAAAAGTGGAAGATAAAAACGCTATAGGTGCCTAGCAGGGAGAAACAGGGAGTGTTGAAAGAGCAGAATGATTGATTCTCTGTGTTACAAGTAATGACCAAGTGAAATAAGTAACTACTGTCTAAGTACCGAAAATATCCACTTTATATAAAAAAGTAATGGAATGCATCTTTCAAATAAATATATAGCAAAAGAGCTGCAAGAGATTTATATGCATGTATATATAAAGAAACAATCATAAGAAGGAGAAAGGAAAATGACCTACAGGTGGAAGTTCAAGTTCAAGTGAATACTATCAATTTCGATATTCAAAAAAGTGAAGTCCAATATTAGCAATAAATAATAATAAAAAAAATATAGACATTTGAGATTTCCAAATTTATTGATCATGGTTCAGATTGGCTGATGGTTCTATCAGACATTTTATCATCAACTGCGTCGAAGTACTCGGTTCAGCGTCAGTTGCGATCACGCATTCGACAGCAAGCCACTCAAGATGTCATTAACAGTTGATGACGAAATGTCTGGTAAAACCATCAAATAAAATAGACTAGCTAACGAACCCGGAAACCTTAAATCTTCTTCGTGGCGGATGTAATTCCCAGCAATACATTCAATGGCCCAAAGTAAATTTGAGAAGAGAAGAAGCTAGAGCTTTAATTGAATAAAAGAATAAGAAAAAGAAGACGTCCCTAATATCATGTGCAGTTTATCAAATATAGTTTATGAAATATAGATAAAATATTAGCTTCTAAAAAAACATATTTATTTTAAAATAGCGATTTTCATGTACCTGTATATTCAGACGTTCAAAAATTCGAAAAATATTAATTATAAAAAAACTTTATCCCTTTTTATCGAGATTAGACCAAAGAATATAAAAAAAATATTCCGATTAAAAAAGTAATTTTTTGCCATTTGTTTAAACAATCGTGATTTAAACAA
Organism: Agrilus planipennis; assembly: GCF_000699045.2. Classification (NCBI taxonomy): domain Eukaryota; kingdom Metazoa; phylum Arthropoda; class Insecta; order Coleoptera; family Buprestidae; genus Agrilus; species Agrilus planipennis. The sequence continues at coordinate 134,369 of NW_020440372.1, read as the reverse complement.
TACCAAACCAGGTTACCAGCTGACAACCTACATCGTTGTATTTAGCGACAAAATTGTGTAAAAGAAATTAATTCGAATAATTTCTTCCACTCATCCGCCCATATTGCCTGAACTGCATAGCTAGTTCCGAAAGGAGATGAACCATATTATATACAACGCATTATATATTTTTTATAATCTACTTAAATAAGAAATATGTCATCGTGTTTTATGATTTTAAACAGAAATTCTCGTTCATATTATTTACCTATTTGTTTATCTGCTACTAGAAGGGCCGTCTTGTACCTTTCTGTACTATTGCCCTTCTATTTTGTTATATGTAAGTTACTTTAAGTGCCTACTATTAAAAACTTACAAATTACGTTTCATTTATTTTAGGTAGTTTGAAATTGCGGAAAGAACTCTTTCAGTGATTAATATTTGCCTATTGATTAAGAACTGTAGACTTTAAACCTTTTTCATACACCATAATTTCAATGTCTATTAATCAATCTGACATCATATATCTTTCCCTATGTAAACGGTCACTGCATTTAAGTATGACTACGTTTTAAATACAGTAACTTCAAGTAATTCTCTGATTAAGTAGGGGAATAAATGATATTAAAGTATTATAAAAATAAGAATGTGTTAATTTAAATAAGTATTTATCAAGCTTATAAAATCATGGAATCGAATTAAAACTATTTTCAGAGAGAATAGTATATAATTTACAGTAGCAAAATGTATCACCATTAGGTTTTAAATGATAAGTATTATGTTCACAATGAATTTCACAATAAAAACATTCAAAATTAACTTTTAACGTTTCCTTATACTGTTTAAAAACTTTTTTTGTACAACAAAGAATTTTCAAGAAATTTAAAGAGCTTTGACTTACTCAGAAAAAGCATTTCTGTTTTCGCTCAATGTTTTTTCTAAACCAGCCCCGCTTCTATAGTAATCCCGGGCATTTTTAGGCAAATTCTGGAATGCTTCTTTTTCGAAATCACTCACACATACCAATTCCGACATGGTTTCAATAATAATTAAATTGACTCTGCGTAATTAAATGAATAAACTGATTGAGAAAGGTTTCAGGAGTCAACAAAACAAATAAATATTACTGATAAAATGTTGACATAATATTCCATAGCCAATTTATCATATAAACAAAAATCTCATTAATAGATAATATTCAGAGATTCTAAAACATCGGAAATATTTCTATTTATGTAATAACTTGTACAAGGCTAACTTAGGCTAAAAATCAGTTGATTGTAACGTTTTCTTTTTCTTAGAAAAGTCCTGTTACGTAATTAGGCTTTTTGGTACAACTGAGCGTTTCTGGCCTATAATAGGTTGTGCAGACAAATACCCAGTATACTTCAAAGGTGAAATCCTATACTGCAATAAGGACTCAAATATATTTTTTACATTCTCTAGAGTTTTTTTAATCATAACTTGCTATTCCCACTATTTCAACTAGACCGTAAAAATGAAACACTTTGACATTTAATAGGGGGTTAATATCAAATACCAATGTGAAAATTAATTTTAATTTTTTCCCACTATAAACTATCTCAGGTTAATGAGGAAAAATTGTTGCTGTTGTCACACCCTCGCCGGGAATCGAACCCGAGACCTTTGGCTTTACACACCAATGCTCTGACCACTAATCTACGAAAGGTGACAACAGCAATAACAACAAACCGTACTTATTAGGTCACAGGTCTATCGAACTAATGTAAGTATATCAATATATTAATACTATATATATGAAACACTTTGACATTTAATAGTTGATAGTGAGAAAAAATTAAAATGAATTTTCACATTGGTATTTGATACTAATCCCTATTAAATGTCAATGTGTTTCATATATATGGCATTAATAGAATTACATTAGTTCAACAGATCTGTGACCTAATAAATACGGTTTGTCGTTGTTGTTGTCACCTCTCGTAGCTTAGTGGTTATAGCATTGGTGCGTAAAGCCATAGGTCCCGGGTTCGATTCCAGGCGAGGGTGTAACAACATCAACAATTTTCCCTCATTAACTTGAGGTAGTTTATAGTGGGAAAAATTAAAAATGAAGTTTCACATTGGTAAACCGTATAATTTGAAAACCTCGTTACAATTGTCAAAATTCAATTCCAGGCAAAACCCTTCAATGATAAACGCTGAAGTGTACATTGTAGATATTGTGTGACTTCATGTGGATGACCAAACTTGGCAAAGATAGCTTTTAGCTTTAGAGGTGGACAATATGGAGACTACACTGTGTACAGCGTCCATATACTATGGTGTGTTATAGCTTTCTCAAGTGTTAAATCAAACTCATGGAAGATGTCTTTCCTGAGCATCGTTCCTGTGCACTCCTATAACAATTCTGCCTTAGATCATTTTATCAGGATACACTCTTATTTTAACTGTTTTATGCAATTTTGTGACGAATGAATTGGACAACTGACCTTCATTCTACGTAATACTGTTGAACATAAACCGTCCAAAAACCAAATTTGTCGAGGGATACAATATTCTCCAAACTCCTCTTTTACATCAAACGAATTTTTCTTATTCCCTTATTGTATTTTTTTTATAATCTACAATTTAGTCGTTGACCATCTATACTGTACTAGTACTCCTTTGGTTAGGTAAATTTCTTTCACTTCGTTATTTCAATTTTTTAACGTTGAAAATAAAAATGTATAACCTAATTTGTGTATATCAAATAATTTATTTTTTGGTATTAATTTATATTCATCGTCCTCTTTGTATGCATTATAATATTTTATTTTCTATTTTGTCAATACGTAAGCGGCCTTATTAGGAAAAATGCTAAGTAGGTGCTTAAACAAGATTCCTAGATTACGCACTGGATTCTCGGAGTGAAGAATGAATTATTTGGGGACTTCTTTGTTGAACAGAGTAATGGTTCTTGTTTGGGTCCTTAGTACATGTTAAGAACCTGTTTTATTGTCCTGGAGCGAAGCTATTACTACTAGTAAATTTGTGCTCTTCATATTAACTGCAAAAGATTTTCTGTTCCTAGTTCCTAGGACTCTAATGGTGATCCACTATGTTTTTTTTTCTTTATTTTTTTTTCTTATTTTATTGTTTATTTGAAATCTAGATGTTCATAAGTTGTTAATATTATTAAATTNAATTTTTGTTACTGTCACACCCTCGCCGGGAATCGAACCCGGGACCTTTGGCTTTATACACAAGTGCTCGCCATGAATTACAAAAAGGAAAATTTATATCTTTGACGGCTTTACGAGGAGGTTGAGTCTGACATTGAGCCTGATGACAATGATATGAGTTTGAAAAGTGAATGTGAAGAAATTTAAGTTCCCAACATTTATGACGAACAGACAATTGGCACAAAGGATAGTTATATTAATATATATTAAGAGAAGAAAAAATGAGATTACAGTCAGCTGCATATTATATCGGAAACAATTGTAAGACAAACATGGATGCTGTGTTTTCTTCCGGGCTTTTTGGCCGTAGTCCGTGGAATCTTGCTTTTGCAAACGTTTCGCCGTTCTTTGCTGACGGCATCTTCAGTGATGACTGGGCAGGTGCTGAGTCGTAACTGTTGTTACGACGGCGAAACGTTTGGAAAAGCAAGGTTCCACGACCAAAAAGCCCGGAAGAAAACACAGCATCGATAGACGCCGGCCGTGAAAGCCTAAGAACTGCAGTAGAGAAAGCATCCTGGAAATAGGTAAGTAAGAACTCTTGCAAAAAAACATAATCAATCACCGATACCGTACACGTTATTGAGGAGAACACTAATATCTATATTGCTATGGGCAACTTTGATCCCCTCAATCCAAAAGCAACCGACATCATTTAATTGTAGTACATCTTGGATTGCTGCTGATTTGTTCAGAAGAAATGGAAAATACATGGAGATTTTACGGTTGACAATGTCTCTTCGTAGATGCCTTACATATGTATTTTATTATTATGGTATTTATTACTTGTATGACTCAAGGCGGGGTGGGGGGATAGCTTGGTATGACATGATTAGACATGGAATGGTGAGAAACGAAGAATGCCTACGGTAGAATACGGACCAATTGGAAATTACATGTTGAAGACAGACAGTAGGGATATACAACCATACCAAAGTATCAGGTAAAAAATATGATATTTATTTTCTAAATTTATTTGTTGCTTTAAAAAGTTTAGAAAATGCATAGCTTATTTATTTCTTTTACTCATTATGGAGAGGCGAAGAAAACTAAGCATACAGTTATCTCGCGAGTTTTTGAGTAATTAAGTAAAAAACTGTTAATTTTTTACATGTGTTTGAGTACATTCAATTAACTGTAAATAATTCATTGGATCAATTTAGTACTAATATGGATTTAAGAAATCAATTTTTTTCATACGATGGTGAACGTCTGTTGAAACTAGAAGGTGCATCGGTTAAAAGTGTACCGTTATACTGGTTTCAGTGAAACGGGTAACTTCCGCTAAAATTATATTGAGAATTAATAATTCAATAATGATAGTCGTCGGACGTACATTACTGAATATAAATATATATATATATATATTATTATTTTTTGCGAAATATTTTATTTATAAGTTATGTAAATTGAAACGTAATTTGAAACACTTATCCGCGTAAAGGCACGTCACTTCATAAATCAATTCACAGCGTGTCAAAAGAAAATATTTGGCTTGCGTTACTTTCATGTACCTACTCCAAACTTATCAGCTAGAATTTTAAAAGATTTATTCAATGTAAGTTTCTTTAATACCAAATAAATGTGATCATATGATACTTGAATTACTTCGTATGTTAACTTCAGAATTGAAATATTGTTATTCGGAACATCTATATGCGCACTATTCGCTGTCTCTTGTAATATTCCTTATTGTTAGCCCCAACTCTTTTTATTTAGCTTCTTAGTTAGACAAATCACTTAGAACTGAACCTGATGTAGTAACTGTCACTATACAACATTATACTACACTATTTACACCCTCAGTCGCTATTTTACTTTTCTTATTATCATTTCCTCTATCAGAAGAGTACATAGAAGGCACTCATTTTCAAGAGACATCGGCGGTACAGCATGAATTTCTGCCACCCAGGGCGAAAGCCTAAATTTTTTGCTCCTCTTGTTTTCACAAATACCTACGTAAAATCTTTTTATTTAAATTGGTTGGGATTCCAGTGAAAAGGTATACACAAAAATGTTTAATTTATAAATATGTTTTTCGTCAGCAACTTGACAGGAAAGAAACGCCAGCTCTCTTGTTGTGACGGACCAAAGGTTTCAATAGATAACAATACCTGAGGAGGTACATAGGTAATGATTACACATTAAAATAATATATTAAACGAGGTAGGTACTCTGAGTTCTATAGTTCTCATAATCCACTGTCGCAAAAAGTGTAATTTATCATACTAAACTGAAAATGTATTGCTAGTGTAATAAACAAATACTATTCACGCGCCATAAAGTTTACGTCCTATGTAGTGACGTCACGTCAAAACAGTGAGTGTTTATTTTGAAATTTACATTAAATAAATTATTTGTAGCTACATATTTTAAGTTCTTTGTTTTTGGTAATTTTAAAGAATCCTTAAATAATTAAATTATTTCGTTCCCAAGAATTTCGGCTAGAACAGTTTCCAGTTGTAATTTGAAGTGTGTCCCCTCTTCCATACCCAAACCCAATAGTACTGCGAACTTAGTAACGAAAATTTTCGTAGGTATTATTTAAGTTGTGAGAGTGGCTTTGCTTGTTTACGGGACGAAGGAGCTTGGTATGGGAGTGGAAGGGAGAAGAAAAAGACAAAACAATATTATTCATTACTGCTTACTCTCTCGTACTCATTACGAGTATTAAATATATATTTACAAACATTTATTTACAAAGAGTATCTCCAAACGAATGATTAGTTACTTTATGTACAAGTGCAAGTGCTAGCGTTCAAGTGGTTGTCACTTCTTATATATAAACTTAAATCTGGGAGGAAAACACCAAGGGTGTGGCGAATATCACCATTGGTGATTAACCCTTTAAAATATTTCGGTGCATACTTATAAGGAGGGGCTTTCAACCTCAAAAATGTTGAAAAGAAGGATGTTTACAATCTGTGAAAAATTGACTACATCAAATCATAAACTAACGGCACTTTCTAACTGTTAGACCCATAAAATAAACACTCTATAATAAAAATGAACTGAATTGGGGATCGTAAAGGATCCTTTTTGAACCGTTACCTCTATAAATTAATTTAACCATTGAACTGATGCATCTAGCCATCCTCGAAGGTTCTGCTATCAAATAAACACAACGCCGCCTTGTAGGTTTACAAAGTCTTCTAAAAACTGCATCCAGGAACTTTATGACCTGCATCAAAAAGGTCGGTATTGACTCTGAACAATACGTTACGTTATTATAGTGTTTTTTTTTTGCAAGGAGACGTTCTAAGACCTTTACAGACGAGAAATGATCAAAACAGCTCGCATTGCATTAAATAAAAAACATTCAACGTGCAATTATACAACACGCTACTGAAGTGAAACTATGAATTTAAATTTTACACTATACATGCCAGAGTTGTCTGTAACGAACGCTACATTGAAGCGCGCTCACGGCTCAAGTGATTACCACTACGAGACATCCGTTGTATGATTTCGTTACATAGCAACTCACATGAAACGAATTTACCCTATCGTGCGTAAAGTTTCACTTCAAAAATGTGTATTTGTGAAATTAAGGTTGCTGTAATTGACCACCAGCAGCAATCAATGTACAATAGCTTTTAATATGGCAGAACTTTGTAACATGATATTAATTTACGTGTGATGCAAGCACAATGCTAATGTAACGTTCCAATCGGCTTGTTCAGCAATTTCTTTTTAATGCATAAATAGAAAGTGCAAGTGAAAAATAAGAGACTGCAAAAACTCAAAATTTTATTCGTATGTTTAGAGTCTTAAAAATAATTACAAAGTGCTACTTCTAGGGAAAAGTGGTGTGGCCTAGCGTTACGTCTTTGATTTGACTTTGTGATTGTATGCGAATCAACGCTTGTTATTAATCGTTACAGACTGTATTTACGGAGTATTCTTTGGATGTATACTTTGTTTGATTCTATATGGCTTTAAATATGTGCCTGTTAGTATTGCATAATTTTAGAATATAAAATAGAAACTAAAAAACGGATAAATGATTTATGTGTTTTCCATCCGACTAAAGGCTAATGAGAATGGCACGACAACATGCCAAACAGAGATATGACTTTATCCGTCAAAAGCAAGATATTCTATAATGTTTTTTGCTTTAAGTATGTGTTGATGATGACATAGAAACTATCCTTAAATGAAAATCTTAAAAAAGGGGAGATTTAAATTAACACATTTTTGATTACCAAAAAAAGCTGCATTAGACAATACACACTGAGGTGACACAGTTGCCATTTTTGCTACTGTGAGCCTTTTTTCAGAAGTATCAATAGTTCATTATAATTTTTTCTTTTAATTTTATCTTCCGATATATCTTTGTCTTTATTTAAGAAAATAATTTCGGTTGTTTTAATTTCTCCCAGATGTATAATAAAGAGAAGATGCCCACGTACAGAATTTATTTTAGAGAAACTCTTATTGGGTAAACAGATGTGTCATTAGTTAATTTGAATTTTTTAGATAAAACTAAATAAGAATTAAACGCAAAATAATAATAATGACTATACTTACTACTATCATATCCTTACTACTGCTATTTTGTTTTATACCTTTTTATAATACAGATCAATGTTTTATATAAGTACAAGTAAGAAGTATAACTTATATAACTATAACTTTTTTATTTTGCAATAAGACCAATTTTGATTTCGCCTTTTCATATTCTTCTTTTTTTTTCTCAACTGATAGATTAATAGGAGTAATATATGTGGGTACCCTTTATTGGCATTAAAATAATCCGTAATGTTAAATGTCATCATCATAAGGTCGTCAGTTCTAAGACCGGTTGGACATGTACCTCCAATCTTTCCTATCCTAAGCTAAACTTCACATTTCCCTAAAACTAAAACAACCCACATCCTTAACTATTTGCGAACAGTAATCTTACCTAGGTCTACCTCTACCCCTTCTTACTCCTGCTTCTGCCTCTAATATGTCTCTGACTAGACCTTCACGCCAGAGAAGGTGTCCTACCAACCTATCTCGTCTACTTTTTATTGACTTCCATAGAGTCCTCTGTTCTCCTATTCTTTCTAATACTTCTTCATTTCTAACCTTTTCCACCCACGTTATCCTTATCATTCGCATATAACACCACATTTCGAAGGCTTCTAACTTTTTCTATTCCGCCGCGCCCGATGTTTCGCACCCGTACAACTCCGTGTTCCAAATATACACCTTTAATAACTTTTTTCGAATTTCTAAATTAACCGTTCGGGAGCATAGAAGTGACTTCTCTTTATTAAAGGCGACACGCCCCTGCGCTATCCTCTGCTTTATATCCCTACTACTCCTTCCATCCTCACTTATCTGACTTCCTAGATATCTAAAATCAGCCACTTCTTCTAATTTTTCGTCTCATGTCTTTATATTCGCTCTTTCCCTTCTTTTTCTTCCCTTGCATGCCAATATTTTAATTTTACTTTTATTTATTTTCATCCTCCTTGCTAGATACTAATACTGCTATATCATCTGCAAATTTAAGCATACTAATCTTTTGCCCCTGTAAATCTATCCCTACAGTTGTACTGTCTTTAATGATGTTGATTGCGTCTTTGATGTATAGATTAAAAAGTAGCGGTAATAGTGTGCATCCCCTGTCTGACTCCATTCCTAATATTTACTTCTCTACGTTGCAGCCCTAGCTCTATAACTGCCTGTTGCACTTTATACAAACTAAGTATCGCTCTTCTATCTTTGTAACTCATCCCTACATTTTTAAGTATATTTAACAGTTTGTCCAATTTAACATTGTCAAATGCTTTTTCTAAATCTACAAATCCTATGTACGCACTCTTTCCTTTTTCTATCGTTTTCTCTATTGTTACCCGTAAAGCTAGAATGGTCTCCCGTGTTCCTCTATTTCTTCTAAAGTCAAATTGATCTTCCCTAATAGTTCTTCCGCCCTTTTTTCCATTCTCCTCTGTACAATTCTAGTTAAAATTTTTGACGCATGGGAAGTTAAGCTAATTGTTCTAAATGTTAAATGTTTTAACTTGTAATATGTTAATAGAAGATACTTTATTAAAACCAACTTTATTGTTAGTTAAACATTTTTTCTCAGATTACCACGCTTTATCTGAACGGCTGGTAGCGTTCACGGTATGTATATACCCGACTCCAGAGTTGCGTACAGTAACGTCAATACATATTTCATTCGGAACAAGCCCATTGTACGATCATCGATATCCCCAGCGAAGACTTCCTTACAGACAAGCCGTCTTAAATGCGTTGCAGAGATTGAAGGAAACCGGCCATAATTTTGATAGCACGGGGTCTACGTATGTATGTGTACGTGTTTGCGATGTTGTAATTAAACTTTTCAAATGAGAAATTGGAGAACCATTCATAAAAAATAGGTAAACCATATTGGCATTCATTGTTGTTTTGAAAATCTGCCTTATAATTAATAAAATTACAATTACCTATTCAGAAGATATTAATTTACCTATTAATTTTTACTCAACGTTAATTTTATCTTTTTTTGTTTGTGTTCTTATTACCATTTTGACGTGCATTTTAAATGTAGTTTATTTAATTAACTTTTATCGTGATGGCTGTAAAAATATAATCGTGTGTAGTAGTGCAGCAGTCAGCTGTTGATATTTACTTTATTGTTCGTTCTACATGCGACACTGTTTCCATTCTTTATCGATGTAGTTGCTGAGTTGTAATCACAATTGACTGTACTAATGTCTGTGTTGCCAATTCACGCCCAGGACCGGTTTCGAATTGTAACTTTTACTGGTTTTATTACAAATGGTTTTTCACCATACGATTCCCTATTGCTTCTTATTAACACCCTCCAACGCTTACGACTTATTCCAGTAACATCCCGTATATATATTGGGGTTAGCACAGACCACTGAAGGTCACCATGTTTATAGCTTGTTTAGTCGGTATATCTCATTGATGGTCACCGTATTTAATATAAGTACGGTAGGTAGATACATGCTACTGAAGGTCATTATTCAGAACAACAAAAGTACAATTAATTGGATTCCTCCTTTTTAACTAAGAGTTCTCCAATATAGATTTCGCTTTATAAATTGGACAAAACTGAACACAACAGTTACATAAGCAAAGCCTCGGAATGCTTAATATAGTCACTAGTGGGGATGCAACGTACAGAAGTAAATATTAGGAAGGGAGTCAGGCAGGGATGCACACTGTCACCGCTACTTTTTAATCTATACATCGAAGACCCCATCAACACCATTAAAGACAGTACAACTGTAGGGATAGATGTGCAAGGGCAAAAGATTAGTATGCTTAGATTTGCAGATGATATAGCAGTATTAGCATCTAGCATGGAAGACCTAGAGATAGCTTTAAATAAAATGGAAGCGGTACTGACAAATCAGTACTGTATGAAAATAAATAAAAGTAAAACTAAAATACTGATATGCAAAGGAAGCAAAAGTAGGGAAAGAGCGAATATAAAGACAGGAGACGAAAAATTAGAAGAAGTGGCTGATTTTAGATACCTAGGAAGTCAGATAAGTGAGGATAGAAGGAGTAGTAGGGATATAAAGCAGAGGATAGCGCAGGGTCGTGTCGCCTTTAATAAAAAAAAGTCACTTCTATGCTTGCGAACGGTTAATTTAGAAATTCGAAAAAGGTTGTTAAAGTTGTATGTTTGGAGCACGGCGTTGTACGGGTGCGAAACATGGACAGTGGAAGCGGCGGAAAAGAAAAGGTTAGAAGCGTTCGAAATGTGG
>NW_020440372.1:108007-118926 GCF_000699045.2 Agrilus planipennis | reverse complement strand
GTAGGGTAAGATAACCGATTCTAGCACAGAGGAGTAGGTAAGTGACGAAACGTGTAACTGTTAAATGGTTACTATTAAACGGTTGCTGTTACTGGTCACATGATGTTATTGGCTCTTGACGATGTCAGTGAGTGTAAGCATTAATACGTATATTGGTTGTATTTATACTACAAAGAATGCGGTTTTAAATAGAAGTTATTAGGTTGTGAGAGGGAAAGAAGTAGGAATACGTTAGGAGGAGGGAGAAGGTGGTTGAGTTGGACAGTTAAATGTTATGTCGATAATTAAATGAAATGTTGTTAAGGTTAACGATTATTTATTTTGATATAAATAAAGTATATAAGTGCTACAATCAAAATATTGAATAATAAAATTAAATCAAAAGTGCTTACAACTTGTGAAAATAAGAATGAGTCGGTGATATAACCCTTTGATACAGAGCCCTCTCTGTTTTCAGCTTCATGAAGGTGAATCCATCGGCTTTCAATGCATTTTCGAGACTGTCCATCTTTTTCAATGAATGCAAGTTTTACAGAGTGCAGGTTTTCCACGTTTTCAATGGTATAAATATTTGTACCATTCACATACAATAACAGATCCCCAATTTTTCATCCATGCACAAGGTACATCAATATCATTATTAAAATTTTTACAAACATAGGCTTGATCACCAATTGTATTATCAGATCGTGAAATGTAAAGGGTGTTGTTATATAAACATGTTAAAATCAGCAACGAGGATACACTGATCATGATTGGTTTTTCCATTAAAAATGAGATAAGGATCTTTTTGGTTTTTTGTTTTCATGGAAAGTGGGAAATCTTCAAAAGGCACCCAGCCATGCGTACGGCTGGGTAGTGTCGGATTCCTGAGAAGGATGTCCTCGGACCTCTACCCCTCTACCTCAGGCCGTTATAGGAACAATTAAGGTTCTCTTCAGCCAATTGTTGTTCAGAGTTTTGTGATTGTGTTTTTAAGAATGCGTTTGTGTGTGTGTGGGTGGGGGGTATTTTAAGGAGTTGGGAAGGTTATCCAGGTAATTGAGGTATTTGTCAGGGAGGTCGGGAGTGGTTGCCAATAATTTGACAGGGGGGAAGGGGATTTTGTTTTTTGTTTTTTGTGTAATCCTTCGGGGTATGTGGGAAAGCGTTTTTGTTGTGATGGGGTTGGTGTTTTCGATGACTCTTTTAGTGAAGTTTGTTTGTAGTGTGTTTATGCGTGTGGGGATTGGTGTGATGTCAATGTTATCGTATAATGTGTCGGAAGGAAAGAATCTATTTAGTCTCGCGATTTTATGATGATGAATACGAAGAACGTGTTCTTATTGCATTGCCCCTCCAGAGATACCTGTTTTAGTGGAAGGGGTTTTAGGTACATAAGTTACGTTAGTAAACATGGAAACCACCCCGCTCGAGGAGGGGTTTTAGTCGGTAAAAGTCCGACACTACCCCCCTTCAGGGGGTGTCTTTTGAAGATTTCCCCTCCTCGAGCATAATCTAAACAAAAAAAAAAAAAACATGGAAACCTTTATCGAAAAGTTTAACAGTGTGCGGATGGGTTATGAAGAGAAGGAAATATGTTCTCTAACATCATTGGAAGTGAATCAAACGTATTCCATACAACGCTTCAAAAAGGAGCACACAAAGTGGTGTCCTCGTCTGTTAGCCGCTTTGTACAGCTTTGTCATATTTCTTTCCTGCAGACATACAGAAGCTTTTACGGATTCGGAAATCTAGGATATAAACGATAAAATAGATAAAAAAGTGGATCATCCATCGATTCGACTCAAAGAATTTGTTGGAAAAGCAGTTGATATAGAAATACAAATGTAAAATCCATAACGTTATGTAAGAGAATAAAAATCTATTTCGTATTTTAATGTGTTTTATTTGTTCAAAGTAGTTTATGAGTGTAAAGGCAACCAATATTTTAATAAAAGAACATTTTTATAAGCACAACTTGGTTCTACAGTTGTTTTACATAAATGATAAGAGCACACGTTAACTTTAAAATCAGCTACTAGACTTAAGAGAGATGGACATTCGATGTCTTCGATGTTAACAAAGGTAACATTAAGAAAGTATTCCAGTAACCATATTTTCTTTTGTAATCCCGTAACATATACAATTGTTGACTCCATCAATATAGGATGAATACTATCATAAATCTTAGAGTATGGATGATCACCAACGATTTTAACTTCTGTATCGAACTTGGAGGGTGCCCACGGAAATGGTGGTTCAAATGTGAAATGATAAATTGGCTCTTTTTTTAGCGCAACAAAAGCTACTTCCTTGAAAACAAATCGACTCTCACAACATTGAAAATCTTGTACATTTAGCATGAAAGTCATCGTGCTCACTGTTCAGTACCGGTAAAGAAAGTGAAATATGGATGTGGTCATTGGGTTTAATACTTCTTCAACCAAGTTTGTAAAGGGATTGTAACCTATCACGATCATGAATTATTAAACAGTAAGCTGCTGTTTTATCTGGTATATTGTGTTTAGTTTGAATTTCTAAACGAATATTGATACTTCCAGATTTCACAATTTCATATTGATAAGAGCAGTCTACTATTACAAGAGGAGCAATTGTTCGAAATTCTTTAGGATCGAATAAGGGTTCACTTACATTACCATGATACGATTGTTGAAAGTTAACATACATTTCGTACAAAACAGCAAATCTGGAAAGATCAAAATCTAAATTCAAATTATCATACAGTATAGTCGTCGTCTGGCAGCTATGCTGTTCGGACGTGTCTATGTTTTCTTAGCAGCACTACAACGAATCGAAAAGCCGTGAGTGCACGCGCTTGTAAGTCGATGGAGCCGTAGTCAATGCTGCAAAATGTTTAACGCTAACGTGGCCCCGCAAACCCCGAGTCAATCGAATCATGGGTGGATCACAGTGGGTAATAATAAAAAAAGAGGCAGAAATATCCCTGATTCGTTTGAAATTCCGAATAAACAGCACTCTACCATAACAGACTATTGACTGGGAGAAAGTGAAACGTCCAACTCTTTCAGTCCTCTCGGCGAAAATCAGGACGATAAAAATTCCGAGGAAAAATCCTTCCAGGATAACACACCAACCAGAGAGTCACCTCCGATATTCGTCTGCAGGACCAACGTCGTCAAACCACTGCAACAACTACTGGATGAAGTCGCCAAGGAGCAGTATAGCTTCAAGGTCATCGGTACAAATCAAGTGAAAATACAGCTGCTAAAGACGGAGCTCTACATTCTCGTCATAGAAAGATTAAAAAGTAAAAGAACCGAATTTTTCACATACCAAAAAAAGCAAGATAAACCTTTTAAGGTTGTGCTTAGAAACATGCATCACTCTGTTGATGTGGATGCTCTTAAAAAAGAAATCGAAAGCTTCGGTCACCGTGTGCTGAGGATCTCAAATATTAAATTCCAGCTCAACACCTCTATTTTATATAGACTTGGTTGTAAGTGAGAACAACACATTTAAAATTAATAGACTAATGCACTGTGTTGTTAGCTTTGAATCCCTGTATAAAAAGAGAGGCATTCCTCAATATCACACGCAGAAGTATTGTTTCAAAGTGCCAGTATGTGTAAAATGCGCGAACTATCACGACATGAAAGAGTGCCCTTTCAAGGGAAAAATAAAAGAAATGGTCTGTGCAAATTGCGGTGATGATCACCTCGCAAGTTATAAAGGCTGTCCGGCGCGCAGGGAACTTCAACAAAAAAATGTTACCGACATTGAGACCAAACTTACAAACGAATCAACAGCAGCAGCAACAACAACAGAATACATACATTACTCCAGGTTTTACTTACTCTCAAGTCATCGGCTCCAAAGGTGAGACAGACGGCAACGTAAGTATACAGTCAAATCAAAACAAAACAGATAGCACATGTATTGCCCGTCGTGTAGAAAAACTCGAGGGTCTAATGTTTCAAATGATGACTCGCATAGATTCGCTTATAAACCTAATAACTACGTTATTGGGTAACAACGCTAACAAAAATCAAAATGCCGCTTAAAATAGCAGCCTGGAATTCAAACGGTTTACCACAAAGATTTCACGAATTGAACTCATTTCACTAGTAAAAATTTTTTAAAAATACAAAATTACAAGGCTTATTTTACCAATTTTTCTGGCAATAAAGCACACGGTGGCACGGCAATAATATTCAAGACAACAGTTCAGCATCACGAAATGGATAGCTTTCGAGAATAATATCTTCAGGCGAACAGCATAACAATCGAGGACCAGCAAGGACCGCTGTCAGTTGCTTCGATATACTGCCCCCCCCCCAAGTACAACATCAGTCAAGAAATGTTTACTGAATTTTTCAAAACATTAGGCAACAGATTCATTGCCGCAGGTGACTATAATGCTAAACACCCATGCTACGATAATGAAAGAAAAATTTTCGGTAATGTCTACTCGGGAACCCACTTACTGGCCTACAGATAGAAACAAGATACATTTTGCAGTCATCGGAGGTATCAATAATAATTATTTCAAAGCAGGGTAATGCTTTGACCTTTCGTCCGACCATTCACCTATAATTCTAAACGTATTTAAGCACTTTTATAATGTTCAGATCCCCAGTTCAATCATTAATAAAAATACCGATTGGAATGTATTTAAACAGAGAAAACAGCTTAATCTAATTTTCAAAAAAAAATGTACTGGTTATTAGGAAGAAGATCTCAAATGTCAATAGAAAACAAAATTCGTTTATACTTGGCCATCCCTAAACCAGTATGGACTTATGGAATTAAACTGTGGGACACCGCATCGAAATCAAACATTAATATTATAGAAAGATTTCAAACTAAAACCTTAACAAATATTCTCAATGCTCCATGGCACGTGCCAAATGATCAAATCCATAAAGATCTGAAAATTCCACCTGTTCAAGCAGAAATTCTACCACACGTCTACAGCTATAAATAAAAGGTTCATCCAAACCAGCTTGCCAAAAAATTACCAATTTTAAAGAATAACAAATCAAGATTGACACGTTATAGAACAATTTAATAATATTTTTTTTTGTAGCAAAGTAACTATCTATTTTATTTTATTATATGTAATTTTTGNCAGAAACAGGAGTTAGGAGGGGTAGAGGTAGACCTGGATTAGATAACTCTTCGCAAATAGTTAAGGATGTGGGCTGTTCTAGTTTTAGGGAAATGCGAAGTTTAGTTCAGGATAGGAAAGAGTGGAGGTACGTGTCCAACCAGTCTTAGGACTGATGACCTTATGATGATGATGATGAATAGTGTGAATAAAGTGTTTTTCATTACGTGACATTTGGTGTCAGAAGTTGCATAAGAAAAGACCAAATTGCACGGTGGTTACAACGACTTCATGAATATGAGTTTGACATCGAGCATCGCCCAGACAAACAACGTGCCAATGCAGAATCACTATCCCGGAAAACTACAAACATAGTTCATCTGCGGAGAAGAGAGAAGAGCTGGTATTGATTTGTTGTAATCTAGCCACCGTTCAGCCCGAGAGATTCTAGGAAGGTAAGACTAGAGGACAGACGAAGACATTGGCCCAATAATAAGATGGAAAGAAGCCGATACCTCAAGTTCGTCGTGGGCAGATGTGAGACACCTAAGTCAAACAACGAAAAGTTATTGGTTGCAGTTTCCCTTAACTTGGCGTTTTTAAAAGAATATGGAAAAGTCCAGATAGAACCAGAAACAATCTCCAAAGGTACATCCGAAGAAGAGAATTTCAGAAGTCTTAGAAGTAGTCTACGGCGAAGGACATTTCGGCGTTACTAAGATTCCAGGGAAGGTACGCGAGCGATTTTATTGAGCATGAAGTAGAAGCGATGTGGAAGACTAGTGCAGGAAATGCTCGACATGCACCGACAATAAGGGACAGAAGCAAAGTTGTCGTGGACGAATGCTACAGTATAGTGTGGGAGTGCCATATGAGAGAATCGCAGTCGACGTGGCAGGACCATTTGCAATGACAGACTCTGATACATTTTAGTAGTCATGGCTTACTTTAGCAAGTGGCCTAAAGCATAGGCGATACACACACACACCGTTGTCGAAAAGCTTTTCAGTGTATGGATTAGTCGATATGGAATGCCAATGGAATTGTATTCCGATCAAGGCAGGAAGTTCGAGTCGATTCAAGAACATCATTAAACTAATGGACAGAACTAAAACGAGGACTACCCTCTTACGTACATCCAATAGTTGAACGATTTAACATTACTCTGGAGACAATTGAAGAAGTGTTGTCAAGTAACACTAAACTGATTGGGGCCGATACAAAACACTATTCCTTCTGGATTATAGATCCACCACCCAACACTAGCCAGCATTTTATTCGGAAAAGAACTCAAATTGCCACCGGACATGAAGTTTGGTAGTCCTTGAGACTCCCCAGGATCTACAGACGAATACGTGGGCGAACCACGAGAGATAACAACTAGAAGTCATCCATAATGCTGTGCTGGTTTTAGTAAAGGCGATAAAGTTTGGTTGTACAATTTATAAAGACGGAAGGACCGTTGCCTGAAAATATAACAAGCTTAGAATAGTTCATACAACGCATCAACGACGTTGTTTATCAAATAAGAAATATACATCGAAAGAACTTTTTATTTGAAGCTTTAATCCTCCACCATCTTTAAGGAAAACATATTAATGATTCTTTTTTTTGATAACAGATTAAATGTAACAGACATGTGCATTAAGCGTTTAATGAAGATCAAAGGAGACTTAATTCATGGTAGAGGAATTTCTGATTCAGTTTCTGCTAAATGGACGCTGATTATGCTCATTGCTCCAAATATTTCTGATTTATTGCAATATTGCAAAGTTTTTGTAATGTTTCGTTAGATATTGATCGAATTTTTCTCTAAATGGGAGCCTTTCACTTTTTCTCATTGACAACTGGCATAACTCTTTACGAGAAAATTAAATGCCATAAAGCTTTTGAAACGGGCTTGGAAATGATCTCGAGCATTGAATGATATACATTCCACTCTTTAACGTTTAAAAGAAGTCGTGTCATGCCCTTGCAATAAGTTATCATTAAAAAAATATTAAAGATAAGGATATCATTATAGATCCAATTTTAATCATTCAAAGAATAACTGTTACCATGTACGATAAGCAAGCCAAACTCGAGACGTATTTTAAATGTGAGCTGCCACCCTACTCTATGTCATTATTTTAAGATGTGATCTTCAGAAAAACTGAAAAGTCAAAGTTCTATGACACTTTTGAAGCTCGCCGCGATAAACCTTCTCAGGAAGATTTTATTCATGTAATCGATAGGGTATTATTTTTACATAAAGTAATATAGCCTCAAAACCGGACGTTTGAAAACATTTAAGAAGTACGTTAATTACGTAAAACTTCATTTTTTAGTATCTAGCCATGTAATTTTTGATGATTATTCTGATGATCCTGAGGATGTTAATAAGAGCGTGAAAGTGGGCGAACGTTATTTTTGAAAAGCAAAATTAATATGTCCCCGATAGCAATTTAACTAAAGCAATCAACTCAACATAAGCACAAGGTAAATTTTTATCTAATGAGGAAAACAAAAAAAATACATGAATTGCGTACGAAGCTTGAGATTGCTAATTTTAATAGATTTTGAGGATGCTGATAGTCTTAGTGTGTAAACAACGGTAAGGGTACGTAAACCAGCTCTGATTATTGCGGAGGATATAGACATTCTGGTTATTTTTTTCTCAAATCGTTTCTGCTAATAAAAATATTTCTTTCGAGAGCCTAGCGAAAGTAATAAAGCAGAACTTTGTGATTGTGAGACATTTAATCTGAAAATTTTAAAAAATTTGATTGTGTTTATCCATTCGTTTACAGGGTGTGATACAATCTCAGCTTTCCATTTTCAACCATAAATTAGTTAAACTACTTGCTTCTAAAGCGAATTTGTAAAACTAATATGCCATTTTCAATTGTCAAAATGCTTCGTCAGAGCAAAAATTAACACGTTGGTTTAAAAGGTGTTTTTCAAGAAACAAAAAACGAAGAGTATATACTTCAACATCATAAGGTCCTCAGTCCTAAGACTGGTTAGACACGCACTTCCCCTCTTTCCTATCTTGCGCCATGATAACACTTCGTATTCAAACGCACAAATATATACATTTTTTATATTTACAACATATTGTAATGTTCGTGGGTTTAACAAAATTAACTTCTTAGACTGATAACGATAAAAAAATATTTATTTACCCTAATAATAAAGAACTTAAAAACACTATTAAATTATTACTAAACTTATGTTATGAATTATTCTATTTATTTACTCTACTGTTGATATATCACTATTCATTGAGCTATTTATTTCACTGCTATCACTGTCAATTTATTTCTGGATTCACTTCACAACGGTAAATTTATTTCTTCCTTCACTTCTGCAACGGTCAATTTATTTCTACTCTACTCGGCGATCGTCACTTTCTTTAAATATTCTTTTGTTTACTTTCGGGAGCCTTCTCGAAACATCTGGATAGTTTCTCTTTTCTTTGACCTGTTTAACTGCTTTCCCAGAACATATTAGTTTTAGATTTTGTTTATCGAAATTGGAGATGATCCGGCAGACGGTTTCTTCTAAAGATTCTAACGAATCCGTTTCTTCAACCAGTAGTCGAACCCTTCCCTGTTTGCTATAGGCCCATTTAACAGTTTCGTACTCCAATGCACGAGCCAATGCGTCAGCTAGCGTCTTAGGTCGGTCAAGGCGTATTCGTTGTTGAGTGTCGCTGTCCCGAAGTCTATCAATAAATGCCTCTACTGCTAACCTTTCCATCAATTATTCTGGAGTGTTAGGATAGGCCAGTCGAGACAGTCTCGCAATATCGGTCTCGAATTCATGCAGGAATTCCGTTGGTTTCTGCTGACGGGTTTTCAGGTTTGATGTGATACACCGTTGTTAAATGAGCCCCGTCGTAGCGCAACTCTAACCGTTTTACCAACTGTTCATATTCCGCCAATTCATCCGGGGAAAGGGTGTTCAAAATGTCACATGCATCTCAACGAAGCGCAACGGTCAACGCAGTGGCTTTTTCTTCAGGCGCCCAGTTAATCGCCTTAGCAGCCGCCTCGAATTGCTTGTGGTATGTGGTCCGTGAGGACTTTCTGTCAAACGTTGGTGATTTTGCTCGTGTTCTTGACTCTCTACCGCTTCCTTGGCTGTTTTGGTTGGCTTCGTTGAGTGCACTAGATGCGCCAAGATCTCCTTCGCTTGGTTTTATCTTTCCATTAAAAATCAATTCAGCAATTTAATCTCTTGTTCCTTGAATATTTTTATTAAATTTTTCTTCCCTTTTTTCTTCCAATTTATTTTCCAAACTTTTACTGTTTTCTTCCAATTGACGATTCAAACCTTTACTATCTTCTTCTGATTCACGTTTTAAACTTTTACTATTTTCTTCCAATTCACGTTTCAAACTTTTACTATTTTCTTCCAAATTTTCTTACAATTTATTTTCCAAACTTTTACTGTTTTCTTCCAATTCATGCTTCAAACCTTTACTAGTTTCTTCGAATTCACGTTTCGGGATTTGCGACAATTCGTCTTCGAAAAGCAACGTTTCAGGATCACGGCCATCCTTTTATCAACGCCTCCGCGAGCCGCCACTGAAGTTCCGCTTTGTTACCGCTTGTCGTTTCATCCCGTTCTTACAATTCTCTTCTTAACTCGGATACTTTTAATTTGTACAACTTCTTTGCCATTGTAATGTCTTTTACTCAACCCCACACCTGACACCAGTTGTAATGTTCGTGGATTTAACAAAATAACTTCTTAGACTGATAACGACAAAAAGCTATTTATTTACACTAATTATTAAAGAACTTACAGACACTATTAAATTATTATAAACTTAGGTTATGAATTATTCTATTTATTTACCCTACTGTTGCTATATCACTAATTACTGCGCTATTTATTTCACTGCTATCACTGTCAATTTATTTCTACTCTACTCGGCGATCGTCTCTTCCTTTAAATACTCTTTTGTTTGCTTCCGCGAGCCTTCTCGAAACATCCGGATAGTTTCTTTTTTCTTTGAACTGTTTAACTGCTTTTCCAGAACGCAGGTACGACACACACATTTACAAATACGGCGCACATGAAGAAAGGCGCCCGCGGCTAGTCGGCAAATATATACACAAAACTCAAGTAGTGTATGATAGAGTCTAGGCGATGTCAGTGAGTGTAAGCATTAACACACATATTGGTTGTATGTATACTACAAAGAATGTGGATTTTGAAAAAAAAATATTTGGAGAGGGAAAGAAGTAGGGATACATTAGGGAGGAGGAAGAAGGTGGTTGATTTGGACAGGGTTTAAATGTTATGTCGATAATTAAAGGAAATGCTGCTAAGATTAACGATTATTTATTTTGATATAAATAAAGTATATAAGTGCTACAATCAAAATATTGAATAATAAAATTACATTAATAGTGCTTACAACTTGTAGAAATAGGAAAGAGTCGGTGATGTAACCCTTTGATACAGAGCCCTCTCTGTTTTCAGCCTCATGAAGGTGAATCCATCGGCTTTCAACGTATTTTCGAGACTGTCCATCTTTTTCAATGAATGCAAGTTTTACAGAGTGCAGGTTTTCCACGTTTTCAATGGTATAAACATTTGTACCATTCACATTTTTTAAAATAACAGATCCCCAATTTTTCATCCATGCACAAGGCACATCAATATCTTTATTAAAATTTTTACAAACATAGGCTTGATCACCAATTGTATTATCAGGTCGTGAAATGTAGAGGGTGTTGTTATATAAATATGTTAAAATCAGCAACGACGATACACTGATCATGATTGGTTTTTCCATTACAACTAAGATGATGAATACGAAGAACGTGTTCTTATTGCACTGCCCCTCCAGAGA
>NW_020440372.1:86604-104358 GCF_000699045.2 Agrilus planipennis | reverse complement strand
GGAAATGGTGGCTGAAATGTGAAATGATAAATTGGTTCTTCTTTTAGCGCAACAATAGCTACTTCCTTGAAAACAAATCGATTCTCACAACATTGAAAACCTTGTACATCTAGTATGAAAGTCATCGTGCTCACTGTTCAGTACCGGTAAAGAAAGTGAAGTATGGATGTAGTCATTGGGTTTTATACTTCTTGAACCAAGTTTGTAGAGGGATTGTAACGTATCACACGATCATGAATGATTAAACAGTAAGCTGCTGTTTTATCTGGTATATTGCGTTTAGTTTGAATTTCTAAACGAATATCGATACTTCCAGATTTCACAATTTCATTTTGATAAGAGCAGTCTACTATTACAAGAGGAGCAATTGTTCGAAATTCCTTAGGATCGAATAAGGGTTCACTTACATTACCATAATACGATTGTTGAAAATTAACATACATTTCGTACAAAACAGCAAATCTGGAAAGATCAAAATCTAAATTCAAATTATCATACGGGTACATAGTGGATCCTAAGTGAACTTTAAAATTTGTTAGGTTGCAGTGATCGAAAACACTCTCATTTTTTGTAATATATATATAATGGTTTGAAAACCGAAAATAATGAAGTGAGGTTTTTCCAACTGTGATGTAGTTTTCACATCCAAGTTGTGAGAATGTGATTGGTTAAATAAGGGATATTCATGTAGTTCCCAACTACGAAAAGAAAGTTCCATATTTAAATTGCGATCGACGTATCGTAATAATTTCAAACGTTCAGCGTCAGCAACAGATGCATGAGGAATTTTTCAACATATCTGATCCAGATGCACATCAACCTCTTCAGCCGGTGTTGCTGAACAAAAGAGAGCATTATTGTCAGTACTGTTGCGAACTAAGACTAATTCTTCTCGTATGTTGAGTATTATTTTTCGAAAGTCTTCTCCAAACCCCAAAATCATACGAAGAGGAATACAAACGTTGAAGTAACCGTTTGTATCAATCAGATTTCTGGTATGACTCCTTGTACAGCACCTAAAGCAGGAGGCAATGAGACGTTTACTTTCATTTTCATTGTGAGACGCGTAACCTTTCATTGTTGTAGTCATACCAGGATTACGGACTCGATCAATAACTTTTCCACCCAATTCATATCATATTTCATCAAATAAATGTGTTTCGGTTTAACGTTCTGTTTAATACAAAAGTAATTTTGATGGTTTGTATTAAAAAAGGATTTACGTAATCTTCTGTAGGAATTGGAGAACTAAATGACCACAGTTAAAATCGGTGGGGTTCTGAACACGATTGTAGTTATAAGTGATATCGCAAGGTTCAGCAGATTGTAAATATTGAACCAATTCTTTAGGTGGACGGAGGTTACCAAAACTGTCAAAGTAAATAGCTTTGCTGCTTCGTTTTACATACGCTTCCTGTGTCTAAATTAACAATTCCACTTTCATATCTTTTAACTTTTCTTGGTAATTCGTTACGCATGAAGATTCCACGAAAATGTGGAATTTGTAAATAGCGAATGTAATTGTGTAGATCTAAATCTGTTAGAGGATGATTAGGCAATTTTTAAGGTATAAACCGAAACCTTTACGGGAAGGTTGTATCGAAACATTTTTTTCAAGAGCAATGGTTTCCATTGAAGTCTTATGACGTTTAGCTTCTTCTAGTTGTTGCTGCGCTGATTTAGCATCTTATACAGCGTTAGCAATTCTAGCAGCGCCACCAGAAAAGCTCCAAGTGCCGATAGTCCCGCAAAAATTGGAATTAACGGTAAAAAATCACCTGTCTTTGGAATGGGAATGACTCTAGGATATTTAGATCGTTTTCCAAGTTTTCGAATTTGTTTTAGTGCAATTTTAACAGCCTCTAATAACTGTAGGGGCTTATTTTTCTTAAGAACAATTTTCGCAGTTGTTACTAATTTGCGAAACGGTAGAACTCCTCCTTTTCTTATTCGTTTTCTATTATTTATTCTCGTCAAAGGAATCGAACCACCTTTTTTACTACGATGTAGTCGTCGTCGTTTGTGCCCCATTCTTAGTTTCTCCTTAGTCTTCATAGCCGAAGCAATTGTGAGAGCTGCCAAGCGTTCACCTATAGACGCGTCTATTGACTAGTCTTCGCAAAGATTGATGCGCTAAAAGTTTGTCCGCTATTCGACTTTGGGAAATATCTGGTGAAATTGCGTATACAATATTCGTCGAAAGGATTTATACCGATATCATCTTTCGCTAATCGTTTGTTTAATCGTGTCTCTGGACCACAACCTGGGAGGTGTATTTCAATGGGTAACTTCTATAATATCTATTTAGAACGCCGCGTTTCATGTAATAGGTTTGGTGTGAGTCCTTTCATTATTGCGAACCAACTGACTATATAAGCAACGTTAGCTCTAAATTTATATATCCGTTAACACAGCAAAATCGTTTAATAATGAAGAAACATGCGGATAGTACAACATCCATCTGCTCTACTGATGACCAATCGCGACTTCAACATTGCTGCGAAAATAAATCGTCATGGTCCTTTATTACAATCAACAATAAGATGCATCGTCGCTGGACCTTCAAACTGTGGAAAAACAAATGTGATTATAGGACTTTTGGAGCAACCAAACGGTTTACGTTTTGAAAACGTTTATGTTTATTCAAAGTCGTTATA
The DNA here is from genome assembly GCF_000699045.2 of Agrilus planipennis. Lineage (NCBI taxonomy): Eukaryota > Metazoa > Arthropoda > Insecta > Coleoptera > Buprestidae > Agrilus > Agrilus planipennis. The sequence continues at coordinate 101,701 of NW_020440372.1, read as the reverse complement.
TCAACCAAAATATAAATTTTTAAATGAATTATTACAATCAATTGCTAGAATTGGTTATATTCCCTTTAGAGACTGATGAAGTAATGGGTCCATCAGAGGCGAAACCTGATTCTGTATTCATCTTTGATGATGTTGCGAATGACAATCAGAGTAAGATAAGAGAATATTTTAGTATGAGAAGGCATAACTCAATCGATACTTTTTATTTAAATCAGACATATGCTCAGATCCCTAAACATTTAATTAGAGATAATGCTAATTTAATAAAACTGTTTAAACAAGACGAATTAAATCTGAAACACGTTTTTTCCGACCATGTTACTGCAGATATGACTTTTGACCAATTTAAAAGTATATGTGGAGAATGTTGGAGAGAGAAATTTGGATTTCTAGTTATTAACAAGGATTGTGGTATTGTTAAGAAAAGACAAATATATGTCTGCTATGCATATTAAACACTCTGCGGGTATATCTATACTCGTCATATTATATAGTACAAGAGTGTACGCGTAAATATGTGTTAAGACAAAGGGCGCAACTGCGGTATGTAAGCAGTTTTCTGGAGAAAGGAGTTGCGCCGTTAAGTCTCATATAATTTTTCCGGTATGTAGGATAATTGGTTGAAAGTTGATATTCCAGTATCATCAACTCCAATAAAAATTAGAAAACTTGGTCCTTCGAATGCTCCAGCCATCATACTTCAAGGTCCTCCTTCCTTCTTAAGGGAAGAAAGTGTATATGAAGTTGACCCAAGAAGGGATGACAGTACCTTCACAATGGACAATACAGAAGCTAGTATTTCTACAGTTTCTGAAACGTTAGCACTCCCTGTAGAAGTAGGAAGCAGTACTAAATTAGGTAAAGAACAATTTCTTTGTTCATACAAATATACCTGTCTTAGTGTCTATTATTTTAATTAATTGATGTTTTGCTATGTACTCGTATATTGTGCTAATTGTATTTATTACTGCATTTACACTTTGTTATTAAATTTGTTAATATTATTTTTGTTTTTTTTCAATTTCCAATTAAAACAAAAAAAATAATAAAATTTGGTGTAATTTTGAAATGCGCGCCTTAGGTTACGTTTCATAGTTATATGTATAGATGGCAGTGAATATTCGAATTTTTCTTTGTCTGTCCCATTTATATATATATACCAACTATCGTCTACTAATGTAGGGTAAACTTAGATGTCACTAGATAAATATATTGTGTAATTAGTAATGGTATAGGCAGCGTGGGATTCGTTTGTAGAATATCGTGGTTCGAGAACCGTTCATTAATATTATTTAATGGTATAGGAGTCGGTGCGCTACCTATATTGTATCGCACAGACTTCGGAGCGGACATATCTGAGGACGAGTGGATACAGTCATGGCGATCAGGTTTGAATATTGAGAATAATTACCGACAGTTTTTGCCAGTCAACGGCGAGAGATGCGATAATAGAGAAAGATGAGTAAAGGAGAGTTATGTGCAGCATAAATGTACGTTGGAAAATAATTGCTCATTGGAACATATTCTGAGACGTAGTGTGTGTGATAACATTAACGAATACACGTGTACCGAAGGAAAGGTGTTGTTAAACATACATGAAAATACAACGTTGGTGTTGTGTTACAGTTCCTACGAAGAAGACGGTGTAGGGGAGAAGGTTTGTAAATGTGAGGACGTAATGCTCGTGTTTATATTACATGTTCACGGTAGACATAATCACCATTGTTACGAATGCGGAAGACCACTGACAACAGGAGGTATGTGTGATGCAAGTATACTGCAACCCGGCTTCACAGGAGACTCATCGACAAACGTAAAATTACAGATTGTAGAATTATTGTTAGGTTCTGTAAGAAACGGTACGTATGGATGTGGTCGTAGGACGTCTTCTCCAAACGATGGGAAAAANCAACAGGAGGTATGTGTGATGCAAGTATACTGCAACCCGGCTTCACAGGAGACTCATCGACAAACGTAAAATTACAGATTGTAGAATTATTGTTAGGTTCTGTAAGAAACGGTACGTATGGATGTGGTCGTAGGACGTCTTCTCCAAACGATGGGAAAAAAGGAAGTTGTTGAGTGAGACAGAAGGTACTGGAAAGAGCGGAAATTGTACTGTTTAGTAAACTGGCTTAAGCAGATAATGTAGTAAGTGGGTATTTCATAAATAAATTATAAATAATTAATAGTTGATAGTATGTTATTAATTTACACCACACATAAATTGAAAGGGAGTTTACAGGTAATTCATGCGCGCACACGCCACAGCTTCTTTAAGTGAACAACCATACTCGCGAACATTCGTGGCAGAGATGCGTATTACGTAGGCATGTATTAACTGTGCAGAAACTACATTCCGATGGTTGTTGAGAGGCGAAGAACTTGTTTTGTAGGAGGGTGCGGGGCAAGAGGGGGAGAAGTTGGTAAGCGGAGAGCGTTGTCTCATTCTGTTGTTGAACGTTGAGTGGTGTGAACAGGAAAAATTGAGAAGAATGTTTGATAAAAATGTAAAGAAGCCGGGGGTGGCGAAGTCCCGTTTTGGGAAATTTAGGGCGGGTGCTGTAAGTAGAATGAAATATTTACTGAAATTTTTTGTCTTGTGTAATTTTTTAAAATAATCACGTTTTATTTGCAGTATGGAATTGTTGGAGACGTAACGACTATGACAGAGTTATCCGTTGCCACAACCACCACGACTGTGACAGTGGGTAAGAAGAAGCTGGGGATCCGGCGGAAAAGTGTAGTGACGACGTCTCCGTCGTGGAGCGGTTCGGGCACGATGTCCACTACAAGAACGACGACCCCGGCAGAAACGCTGCCGGCGTCGACGACGACGGCTCCAACATTACAACAACGTGAAGGCCTGGTGGGGAAAGGTACATGTGCTAAAGATGTAACGATATTTCCATATCACCAAAATCACCTCTGCCCGACACCCCCATGACGCTTCCGCAGGAGATGAAGCGTTTAGAAGAATGTCATGGTAAGTGCTCATTACGTGCGAGAAAAGATGGCGGCACTGACGTCAGCTTGGGAGAAGAAGCGCGATACTCGCGGTAACGTGAGTACAGAGCTCGCCCAAGTGCGAAAGTTGCAGGACCATTCTTGAAGACGAGGTCGCTCGTCTTCAAGGAGAACTCCTGCAGCTGGCTGAGAAAGAGACGCAACTAGTGGAAGAAGAAGATAGGTTGCATTTGGATGAAGACGTCCTAGGGCATGAGGTAGAAACGAAGCGTCCAAGGTACGAGCGGCTCTGTGTGGGTGTGCAGAAGCTGGCGCAGCAGTTGGTGTATGTACCTAAAGACCCGAGGAAAGGTGTGTATGAATAGTTAAGTGTAGTTAAGTGTAATGTTAGTTAGTAGTACGTAGGTATGTATGGGAATTATAATTTGTATATGTGTGCAGTAGTAATAATCATGAAAAAAAACAAATCCAAATAAACAAAAGCAAAAAAAACGGGGTAGGTAAAGGGGTGTTAAATGTGGTATTACAGCAAAAAGTAGGGAGTGTACATTAGCTGTAAACAATGAAATATGAAGACAATATTCTCATACTTTTTTGGGTGGGATCATTTTAGTTACCGTTAAACAAATATTTTACAATAGGAACACTTTTCTTCACTACTTCTATTTTTTAAGTGAGTTGGAAAGTGTTAACATTTTGTCAACTTTATTTTTTTTTTGGATTTCGATAATTTAGGTTGGATAGCATCATTTAACAACATACCTTATTGCAAGATTACATCTCCTTATACTTCAAAGAAATTTATAAATGGTCCATAAAAATCCATAGCAGAATGAAGATTCGGGCTATAGGGCCGTGGTCTAAGTGAACTATTCTGTCCAGACGTTTCGTCAGCTACTGCGGCTGACATCCTCAGTGGTAGTGCTGCGTTGACAACGTGAACGTAGATTATATCTCGAAGTCTCGACAGCGACCGTTGGGGGATTTTATAAATGTGATTTTATAAATATGTTTCTTCTGTTCTTATACTGCATCTCATTATCTAACTTTTCATGTACTACTTACTCGTCCAATTCTTTAATTACACTAACTTACAATTTTTCCAAACATTTCGGCTTCCACCAAGTTTACTACCATCATCTAAACATTTCTTCTTAATAACAAACTTTGCTTTCTATACACTTCTTCCATTACTTCACTTCTTCACCAATAAAAAATTATTACAGTTCCAACATTACAAAAACACTTACGCCACCACTCCTATCTTCTTAATCCCCCACTATACCACTTCTTCCCTAAAAATACTTTATCATCCCCACCACCTTTCTTCCTATATAAACCATTGAAACTTTCGAAGAGCATCACTTCATCAGAAGGGTCTTGCGGTTCTTTCACGTGTATCCATCGTCCTTTCACCATTCAGACAGACAACCAATACAATTGTACCCATCACTCGATTGCAATGCAAAATTTGTCGACGTCTTCGTGAAAGCTGTAACGTTGCAACAGGATTCTGTTGTCAAGAATGTCTTGATAACACACCTCTACTTTTTTGTCACAGCTGCAGAATGTATCACGTCGATGTTGTGAATTCCTGCTGTCGACCTTGTCGTTCCTTTCCTTTCCCCTTCTAAACTTTCCTTTTCAACACTTTTGACCTTGACACACTTCTTTACATATATATAACACTGTTACATGTTGTTATCATTAAATGTACTTCCACACCACCTTATCATTTATTTCATAACAAATTCTAGTATACATACATGTTTACGCTCCATCAACATTTACGATATTGTTACAAATTTCCCTCACATAACCTTCTTCAAATATAATCTTCCTCCTTAAATGATGGTTCTAGGTGCAAACAAATTCGCAACTGCAAATCTCACCGAATCATTCGTAAGGAGTGTGGACTTCGTCATGTAGGTGAACTTCTAACATCCACAAATTCGGTACTCGCGTATGCAACGATATTATTCTACCATTAGTCGCTCCATACCGACAACTCCCACACATTGGTAGATAACGAAGGTTATTTCTATCACAGTACAACAGAACATGCTTTATAGTTAATTTTGCACTCAAACAGTTTACGGGCTACGCTCCACTCTCTCATCCTCCTGATGTCACTTACATACCTCATTGCTTTATTTTCACTGTGCTGCTTTCTGTTTATGTAGTCTGCTCTATGTAACTCCACATAACGAACATCCACGTGCTCAACAATATTCCAATATTGTACGTCTTCCACAGCACCACATACTTCATGGATACAGTTCCCGCTACTTACATCCATTCTCACACTTTAATCTTCACACTTCTACCTTTTATGTACAACACTCCTTTGGATGTCTTTCATTTATACTACAATCCACTCAACCACCTTTTGTCCTCCTCCTAACGAATCCCTACTTCTTTTTAATGCTTACACTCACTGATATCACCTAGAGCCAATAACATCTTGTGACCACATGAAAACATTTAACAGTTACATGTTTAAGACCCATGACGTTTCGTCAGTTCCCTACTCCTTTGTGCCAGAAACGGCTATCATACAGTCTAACACACATACCAAAATATGATGACAATATATACAAAAAGAACACACGATCAAAACAAAGCAAAAACAATATATATACAAGAACAAAAAAATTAACCAAACCATTAAGAATAACAATAAACTAACGAACTGAGGTAAAACAAATAACTAAACGAGAATTAGATAACAGTGACTGAATAAAATTAATTGGTAAATAGACCCTAAAGTCTCCCTCGTCGGAGCCTTGTGGAACACCGGCTGTGACAGGTTTACTGACAGAGAGAGCAGAGCCGACGCGGACCCAAAGGCTTCTGTCTGTAAGGAAGGACTTGATAATCCCAACTAGAAAATGTGGAATGTTAACGGCGATGAGTTTTGAGATAAGGCCTTCGTGCCCGACTCGGCCGAACGCTTGTTGGACGTCAAGAAGAAGCATGGAGGTGTGACGCCGCTTGTTAAATTTGTCGGAAATGTATTTGGATACGCGAAGGTTGGTGGCCGGTGCCGTGATGCCTGCGAAAGCCGTGTTGATGATCTGGGAGAAGTTGTTTTGTTCCACGTGGTCTAAGAGCCTAACGAGAAGGATTGATTCAACTACTTTGCTCAACGAATTGAGCAGGCTGATGAGCCTGTAGCTTGAGGGAGAGCTGAGAGATTCACTTTTTTGGGTAGACAGATGACAGTGGCTTCATTCCAGACCAAAGGGAAGTGGTGGAGCCGCATGATGGCGCTTGTGATGTTGAACAGTGCGGCTATGTGCTTTGGCGGCAGGACTTTGAGGACTCGGTTTTGAATTCTGTCAGCGCCAGGGGCTTTCCTTTTCAGAGAACGGATAGTAAGGGAGATTTCACGAGGTGTAGTGTGTCTAAAGTCAGAATTTAGGGGAACGAAGTTCTGGAAGACGGCTTTCGTACGCTCGTGAAAGTCGGCAAGATCCGCTGGATTAGGTAGTGGGAAGCACTGGAGACATAAACAGTCTGTGAAGATTGCAATTTTTTCTTCCTCTGTTTTAGCGGCCGAAGATGGAGAGCTCTGTTACAAAGGGAATGGATAACTTTACAAGTGCTTCGGGGGTGTGTTTCTGACTGATCGATATAATCATCGAAGGATGCGCTGCGGAATTCAGTGAGACGAGTTTTTAGTTTTAGTTAAAGGGCGTTTACTTCTGCACGGTGTGCGGAGACGCGGTGTCTATTCTGCAGACGTCGGGCCTTGTTTTTTCTCTTAAGGAACTTAGACTTTTGTGACAAAAATGTCGAGGATGTCAGGGAATTGATTGTGGGGGACAGGGAGGAATGTGGGGCCAGGGGGTGCTTCAACTGTGAGGTTGAAGTCAAGAATTTTGGCAAGAAGGGAGGTGCCTTTACTATTGGTTTCTCGACAGCTCCAACGTGTTTAGACGTGTTTAGTGTTGACATCGGCTGCGACGACAGTTGGAACGCCCGGGGGGGTAGAAGGGAGAGTTCAGAAATGTCTCTGTCCGAAGGGGGGGGGGTTAGAGAGAGATAATCCTAAGAGTACCAGAAGTTAGCGAAACTTCGATGTTGACTGTTTCTAACGAGTTTGTGACCAAAGTGATAGATTTGTGCTTTAAACAATTCCTAACAAGAATGGCGACACGTCCGGCATTGCGGTTTTCACGGTTCTTTCCGTAGGATGAGAAGTGTGGGATAATTTTTTCGGACAGGTGAGTTTCGGTGATGCAAGCAACACCGATTGACTTTTACATGAGGAAGTGCTCGAGTTCAGTTAATTTACCTCTAATACTATGATCATTCCAGGTAACTATGCGAAGATTGTCTGGGTGGGCTGTCTTGCTACCATCGTGTGAAGGATGGCCTGGATCCTCTGTTCAAGAGAAGAATCTGTAGGGATGTTTGGGGACGCAGTACACTTTTGAGGGGGAGGGAGGCTGCTGTCACTGCCCTGACGTAAGATTTTCGGGGGAGCGTCTTTCCGGGGCGCTGGTTGTACGGACTTTGTGTGTGTTGTGTGCCAAGTTTGAAGATAGACTTAGACTTCGAGGATGATCTGTCCAGACGAGTGGACACTAAGAGCCAGATTTTTCAACCGTTGAACATTCGGTGGACGCCGCGGATGTCAAAGCCTTTATGAACAAGTCCGGCTTTGACATGTCTGTGGAAATGTCTTCGCAAACTCCACGGCGGACATCATGGAGATCGCGGTCTTGTTTCAGTTGGTTTGTACTAAACTCAACTTTGGATTCGTCGAGGAACGACGAGAGTCGACGAATATCGTCAACGGAGTTTGTGTAGACTATAACAGAGTCTGGCCCGACGAGTGGCGATACCGTAGTTGTCCATGGCGCGAAGAACTTTCAGCCAAAGGGACTTTTGGCGGATTTCGATGGGGGGAGTGGCTTTGGAGGTTTAAATGGTTGCGCCGGTCTCTGCCTCACAATCAGAGGACGTTGAGGATACGGAAGACTGGAAGGTGGTACGTCTTTGGCGCTTGTTACGCCGCTTCCCGGCTTCTGTGAAGCCGTCAGCGACAGTGAGGGGAGGTTCTGAATCGGATAATTCACTCCGTCCCAAAGAACTGTTGGTTAGTTATATTTTAAGTTGGTTAAACTTACCTAAAACGGTTGGGCAATTGTTGCAAACTTGTAGATATTGGTGAATATTAAACCACCTAGTTTAATATGTCTCAGTGATAACTGCCGCTTGTTGTATTCATCGGCTGCGGTAGCTGGTAAGAAAACGGAAGAAAATGCGATGTTATGCCAATTACAGCGACTTTTAAATCGACCGTTACTAGCTTTGAACTCTTTTTTTAACATTTTTAGCCGCCTCCCCAGCGTCTTCTTTTCCTCCTTTACTTGCGCTGAGACCGGTATTTATATCTACTCGGGGCAGCGAGACGGCATGGAAAATAGAGGTTGAAAGTGGGGTGATGAACTAACGTAAAATTGTTAAGGAATAGCCAAATGCGGGATAGCAGTGAGTTAGAAACAAAAAATGAAAAAGTTAATAGTAGGAACGGGTTTGGCCTACACTAAAACCTAGGGTTAAAAAAAAAGAACAAGTCGCTGCGATAAATAGAAGCAGAAATAGTAAAATAAAGTAAAGTAGAAATAGAAAACAAATGATAGTGCATGAAATAAGTCAATAAAGGATAAAAAAGGAAAAATTAGGCAAGTCTAGTGCATCAATCAACAATGTTATTCGCGGAATAAATTTTGGGAAAATTTAGGTAGTTTACAACAAATTACCTCTCTTCTTGAGAAAAATTTATTCAAAGGTTTGTGTTGCTGGATAGATGTCGTTGTGGTGGACTTTGATTGGCTTGTTGCCCTTTTGAGCCCAGTAGGTATTTCCCCCAGTGTGGGAGATGATGGGATATGGTCCAGACCAACGGAAGTCAAAACCAGCGTGGTATCCTTCAGAGGCATTTGAAAGATGGTGTTCCCTGCAGCATACTTGTTGAGGCTCATATATTGGTGTATCTCCTTGGATTGCCTCCACCCGCTGTTGAAGGTACCGCTGCTGATGTTGGCAGATGTCGGCGATTCTCTCGTCATAAGTCACCGGCGAAGGTCTTCCATTTTTTGCAGGCGGAAGCCCAGAGTCTGCTTGTAAACTGACTACCATTATCAGTGAGGACAGCACGAAGAAACCGAAACCGATAGAACACCTCTTGCTCTAACAGGCCGACCACAGTCGGTGTAGTTGCGGAACCGATGGGGAACGCTTCAACCCAGCGACTGAAGAGATCCGTTACAACCAAGATGAAGCTTTTTGCTCCGGCCGTTCTTGGATAAGGACCCATTATATCTACGGCGACAGTGTCCTAGGGTTTTTCAGGTTGGCGGGGGCGCATCGAAGCGGGAGGGACGCGATGTTTCTTTGTACACAGGCATATGTGGCATCGATAGACATGGTCGGAGACATCCCGATTCAAAAAAGCCCAGCCGTAGTAACACCAAATTCGGCGAGTCGTTTCTTGAATGCCCGGATGTCCTGCTTTAACGTGGAACTCGTGAAGGAGTCGGGCTTGCTCTAAGTGGGAAACTATGATGGACCAATCTTCTCCTTTCCTTTTCCATAGGGTGTTATCCTTTGCTCGGTGATCTTAGAGGAAATCCTGATCGTCGCGGGTACATCTTTCGGGATGGTCATGAAAGAAAAAGCAACGTTCCTTTAACTGTTGGATGTTGGGATCGAACGATTGGGCTTGGCTGATCTGCTCCTTGAGGGTGACCACTTCAATTTGCGTGGCGGTTGGGGCGGTCGCATGCGTACTGTCAGGTGGTAGAAGGCGCGAGACATCGGTGAAATCTTTCTTCCGTGGGCAGGGCTCTGGCTGTCGCGAAAGGGCATGTGGGAGCTGGTTTAACCTACCAGGACAGTGCTCCATGGAGAAAGTAAACTCTTGTAATAGAAGCAACCAACGAGTTAACTTAGCACAGACGTCTTTCATTGTCTGTAACCACCGGAGCGCTCTATTATCTGTCCTTAATGTGAACCGTCTGTCTTCCAGGTATGAACAATAACGATTGAACTTCGTGCTTGCGTATGCCACGACGACCCTCATGCGCCTTCGTCTTCTTGGTATAATTCAATCACATCGTCCCTAAGCATTTCTTCAACTTGTTGTTGAATGATCTTCTTCGCCTCGGAGTATTGGTACGTAGATAGGCGAAACGGTTCCGATTGCGTGAGGCGAATAACGTGCTGCGTGGTCTGCGACGGAATACTTTGTTTGTGAAAAACCTCCCTGAAGCTATCCGCCAACTCCTTGAATTTTTGTCGGAATTCGCCAGGGAAGCTGATCGAGGTCAACTTTGGGTGTTGCACGTCGTTAGTTTGGATCCAATAGGCCGTTTGTCTCGTATCTTTACCAAAATGTACGTATCTTCGAAGTCCTCCTTTAAATTTTGGGCGATAAGGGCCAGAATATTCTGCTCAATTTCGCCGATGCGGACGCGAAAAGTCATGGTATCAGCGGTTACCATCTCACTTCCGTCGGCAAGTTGAACGGTGTCATTGCTGCAGCGTATTCTGGAATTTTTTTCAAGGATACTGGTCTTTATAAAGTTATGGGAGGCTTCAGTGTCGATTAGAGCTTGGACAGGACGGTCTCCAACTTCCATGTGTATTCTTGGCATCGTTATCTTGTAAAACAGGGCAATCTCTATGGAAATGCCTTTCAAAACACAAATGACATTTTGGCAACTCCGGTGGCGGTTGCGTCTTCGGTACGTTGAACGACGGCTTCGGTTCCTCCCGCTGGCGAATAACCGTGGTGGTTGGGATGTTTGCGAGGTCGCGTTCGATTTCTTAAGCTCTTTTTAGGAGTTCGCCCACTCTCCGTGGTTTAGGGGCTCGTAAAAAGATACGGATGGATGGACGCAAGAGCTCGGTTAGCAGTTGGACGCACGACTCTTCTGTTTTCTTTGGTTCCAGTCCAGGAGAAAAAGCTCCGTATCATCTTTATTCCCTGTTTTTTGCCGTAGAGTTGAGCGGTTAGGGATGTCAGGACCTCTGTACTGTTATACTTCCCTAACAGCCTACTTTCGAAATCCTACCAGCGCAACTTCTCCGCCACCATGTCCTTGCGTTCCTTTTTAGGTCTTTTCTAACGAAAGGAAGGCGATCGTTGTCCTCGACGCCATATTTGCGGAAATAATTTCGGAAATCGGTCAAGAAGCCCTCGGATTTACGATGGAATCGCCGTTGAAGAAAGGAGCCGATGGTGTTGCCTGAGTTGTGGTCAGGACTCGTTGCAGAAGGAGCTCCAACTGCGTTATTGAGAACTGAATTGGGTTCTCGGGATTGTGTGTCACTTAGTGTTTATTATGCACTCCAAGCGGTGAGGTATCTTCCTCCAACTCGTCCATGAACGACTTCTTACTTTTACTCGGCATGATAATGACACAAAACGTGCACTGACTACTCGTTAATTCTCAGGCACAGGTTTCGTCTATTACACTAATAGAATCTTTTCGAAAGCCCCACGTTGGGCGCCACTTGATAACACTTTGTATTCAAAGGCACAAATATCTACAGTTTTTATATTTACAACATATACACACAAAACACACACACCAAAATATAATGGCAATATAAAAAAAAAACACCCGATCAGACCAAAACAAGAACAAGATATATACAAGAAAAAAAATTAACCAAAGCATTAAGAACGACGATAAACTAACGTGAATTGAGATAAAACAAATAACTAAACGAGAATTAGATTACAGTGACTAATTGAAGAACTGAATCGGTAAATATGTCCTAAAATCTGCCTCTTCCTTGCCTCTGATGGGTCGAACGTCGGAGAGCTCTCAATTGCTTGCACTGGGGTCGGTATTTATACCTACTTGGGGACGCGTGAAGGGATGGAAATTAGAGGGGTTGAAAGTGAGACTTTTAAAAAAAAGGTAAATTCTATTTGTTTAGGTTTGAAAATTTTCCTGTTCATTTTCATTTTCTTCCACAGTATATTTCTATGTCATTAAAACTGTTAGGTTCAGAGGAGGTATCGTTATCAAAAGGTTTTATGGTTAGATAAGCGTTTTCGTATTCATCAAGAGCCGTCTTGTTCTGCGTTGATAAATTCATCAAAAACGAAATTAAGTCTGTGTTTATTTAGTTAATTATTAGGTTTTCGTTGGTTTGTAGAGTTATTAGGTCGCCTAAATTTTTAGACAGTTTTAATACCAACATCACCTGTATTAGAAGGTCTTCGAAAATTATTTTGATAGGCGTGTTTGTTTTGTTATTGCAGTACCAGGTGAAACTTTGCTGCAGTGAAAGGTATGTCACTAAAATGTTGTCTTTGCAGAGGAATAGAATTTTGTAGGAGCGCAAAGTAATTCCTTTTCTGAAGTGTTATGTGTGTGTGGTTCTGCATAATGACCTGCATTTTGCTTATTAATCTCTAATTTTTTATTTTATTATCTAACAGTTACAATAATTAAATTGGTCATCTTATTTTTGAATCTGGATAATAGAGTTCGCCTACTGATAATTGCAAAATACTGAGGGCCTCTTTCTTATAATGACTCATTAGTGCATTTTGAATTTGGTTAAAAACCCCTACTAATTCAGTTAAAATGGTTTGAATTTTGTCATAAAAATCTACAGATTTGTTAGGCTTTCTAACGCATGAAGTTAATTGGTAAATAGTAATTCAACATTTTCAGGAGATTTAAATTTAGTATCAATTAGTAATTTTAGAGGAAGCAAATCGTTGGTCTTTCTATGAAATATGCAGATTCTGCTTTATCTGTTAATTCTCCTACAATGTATAGAAATTTTAAATTACCGTATAATTCTATAGGAAAAGGGGAATACAATATAAGAAAAGGAGACGCAGCAATTTTAGTCACGTTTTAAAATCATCCTAAAACTTCTGATCCTTTAGTGGAATGTTTCGTCAATAATTGACACTTTAAGGGGAAATTCGCAGACATTCACCTTCTTTATCCTGTTCCAGATAGCACCAGTTAAAACGTACGATGTTCGAGTGGGATTTTAAAAAACACAGTTTTGGCACATTTATTTGGTTGGGTAATCAAAAACCTTTATAACATTTAATTATTACAATTATTACACACAAAATATGACTTTCGTGAACAAACTAACATAGGTTCAATTTATAAAGTAGAATGCGAAACTGATTTTTCAAATGACGAAAATGCAATATGATGCAAGAAGAACAATACGCTATAGTCATACCGAAATATGCAATTTTACTTTCAAAGAAAAGGGTCATGGAGTTTTCAAGTCTTTTACTAACGATGAAAATAATATTGTAGCGAGCACGAGTGTGTTTGTGTGCGATCGGGCACACGTGTGCGTGAACGGCTTATCGATTCGCCGACTAGCCGCGGGTGCCGTATTTGTAAATATGTGTTTCGTACTTGTGTTCTGAGAAAGCAGTTAAACAGTTCAAAGAAACTATCCGGATGTTTCCAGAAGGTTCCCGAAAGTAAACAAAACAGTATTTACAGGAAGAGACGATCGCCGAAAGAGAATCCAGAAATAAATTAACAGTAACAGCAGTGAAGTAAATAGCGCAGTGAATAGTGATATATCAACAGTAGTGTAAATAAATAGAATAATTCATAACCTATGTTTAGTAATAATTTAATTGTGTTTTTAAGTTCTTTAATAATTAGTGTAAATAAATAGTTTTTGTCGTTATCAGTCTTAGAAGTAAATTTTGTTAAACCCACGAACATTACAATATGATTGATGAAGATGAAGAGATAATAGTGTAGTAAACGACGTACTGGGTTCAAATGGATTTCGGCAGCTGAATAATCAAAAGTAAATATAAAACAGCTGTACATGGTACATAGATCGACAGTGTTTGACTTTAAATCAGTCGACAATTAAATTTATTGGTGGAGTGGACAAAATTGACAATAACAGTAATTATTGAATAAGAATGAGAGGTAAAAAATGGTACATATCGATAGTACTATGGATTTTTGTTACAGTAACGAATAATGTTTGGATTTTATCAGGAATATACGATTGCACATTAGATAATTTTTCAGTTAGACGGAAGGTAGCCACAGCAATTTGTAATAAGTGTGGAACTTCTCCTCTTAGAGTAAGTACTAGCAAAGTACATGTGACCCCATGTACCTGGCCAGATGAGAACTGTGTTGGACAATCACGTAGGCGTTGCGGTCAATACTGTAATAAAAATATTAAAGCTTGTGGCCGTTGATTAGTACCCCTGCATGACAAGATTTTCTAGAAAACAATTAACTGCTCGTATGTTTATTTAAACGTATGTTTTGAATACTATAAAAATTAAAATAAATGATTTTTTCCATGTCTGTTTACTTCAAAACCCAGTGGATCCTTTTCGTTTTGTATTAGGTAAAAAATTTTGTTTTACATTTTTCCGTAATATCGGATGTCACTATAAATCAGTTTGAAGAAATATTTTAAATAAATTAAACATAAAAAAATTGTGGTTTCAAATAGGTTAAAATACATTTTTATCGAAATTATCCTTTTTGAATTGCGTTAGTATTGAATTGATGGTGTTATATTGTGTTACCATTATTCAATATGAACAGCCAAAGCGCAGGAACATAGTACAAAAAACTCCTCGTGTTAGTAAGTGTTTGGTTGCTAACGTATATGTTTCTAGCGGACGATTTTTCTCGTTTAGTGAACGCGGAGAAAAAGTATAAAGAAACACACACACTCATCTAATTTGTCGTAAGTATAGAGTTAAGGTTATTGTTTTAATTTTTGTAATTTTTCATTCCTCTCGTTTTCTTGATTATCTAAAAAACTGAAGCAATTAACTGACCAATTTGAGCAACAGATAATTTCGGTAAAATATTGAAACATGAAAAAGCAGAAAAGGCCGCATCTGATTCGCTACTTGTGTTGAAGACATTGAAATAAAATTAATTTGGTAAATCCTGACGTAGTTTTCAGTAATAGCAGAACTCCTACAGTATTAAAACACCGACTTGGTATAAGTATGTGTATAAAATTATATTTAACTTATTCTATGTATAAAAATTAATATTTCATTTTTTTTTTTTAATTTACAGACCTCACTATTACTATACTATCAAAAGGTTTTATG